>NW_026893613.1:600000-900000 GCF_032452875.1 Bos javanicus
GATCACGTGACTGATCATGCACTGATCACGTGCCTGATCATGCACTGATCACGTGGCTGATCATGCACTGATCACGTGGCTGATCATGCACTGATCACGGCTGATCATGCACTGATCACGTGACTGTCATGCACTGATCACGTGGCTGATCATGCACTGATCACGTGACTGTCATGCACTGATCACGTGGCTGATCATGCACTGATCACTTTGATATCATGCACTGATCACGTGACTGATCATGCACACTTCACGTGCCTGATCATGCACTGATCACGTGGCTGATCATGCACTGATCACGTGGGAGATCATGCACTGATCACGTGGCTGTCATGCACTGATCACGGCTGATCATGCACTGATCACATGGCTGATCATGCACTGATCACGTGCCTGATCATGCACTGATCACATTGCTGATCATGCACTGATCACGAAGCTGATCATACACTGATCACGTGACTCTGCATGCACTGATCACGTGGCTGATCATGCACTGATCACGTGGCTGATCATGCACTGATCACGTGGCTGATCATGCACTGATCACGTGGGAGATCATGCACTGATCACGTGACTGATCATGCACTGATCACGTGCCTGATCATGCACTGATCACGTGGCTGATCATGCACTGATCACGTGGCTGATCATGCACTGATCACGTGGGATATCATGCACTGATCACGTGCCTGATCATGCACTGATCACGTGGCTGATCATGCACTGATCACGTGGCTGATCATGCACTGATCACGTGGGATATCATGCACTGATCACGTGCTGATCATGCACTGATCACGTGCCTGATCATGCACTGATCACGTGGCTGATCATGCACTGATCACGAAGCTGATCATACACTGATCACGTGACTGTCATGCACTGATCACGTGGCTGATCATGCACTGATCACGTGGCTGATCATGCACTGATCACGTGGCTGATCATGCACTGATCACGTGACTGATCATGCACTGATCACGTGCCTGATCATGCACTGATCACGTGGCTGATCATGCACTGATCACGTGGGATATCATGCACTGATCACGTGACTGATCATGCACTGATCACGTGGCTGATCATGCACTGATCACGTGGCTGATCATGCACTGATCACGTGGATATCATGCACTGATCACGTGCCTGATCATGCACTGATCACGTGCCTGATCATGCACTGATCACGTGGCTGATCATGCACTGATCACGAAGCTGATCATACACTGATCACGTGACTGTGCATGCACTGATCACATGGCTGATCATGCACTGATCACGTGGATGATCATGCACTGATCACCTGGCTATCATACACTGATCACGTGACTGATCATGCACTGATCACGTGGCTGATCATGCACTGATCACGTGCCTGATCATGCACTGATCACGTGGCTGATCATGCACTGATCACCTGGCTGATCATGCACTGATCACATGGCTGATCATGCACTGATCACGTGACTGATCATGCACTATCACGTGACTGATCATGCACTGATCATGCGGCTGATCATGCACTGATCATGAGGCTGATCATGCACTGATCACGTGTGTGATCATACACTGATCACGTTACTGATCATGCACTGATCACGTGCCTGATCATGCACTGATCACGTGGCTGATCATGCACTGATCACGAACCTGATCATACACTGATCACGTGACTGTGCATGCACTGATCACGTGGCTGATCATGCACTGATCATGTGGCTGATCATGCACTGATCACGTGGCTGATCATGCACTGATCACGTGGCTGATCATGCACTGATCACGTAGGTGATCATACACTGATCACGTGACTGTGCATGCACTGATCACGTGGCTGATCATGCACTGATCACGAAGCTGATCATACACTGATCATGTGACTGTCATGCACTGATCACGTGCCTGATCATGCACTGATCACGTGCCTGATCATGCACTGATCACGTGGATGATCATGCACTGATCACGTGGCTATCATGCACTGATCACGTGACTGATCATGCACTGATCACGTGCCTGATCATGCACTGATCACGTGACTGATCATGCACTGATCACGTGCCTGATCATGCACTGATCACGTGGCTGATCATGCACTGATCACGAAGCTGATCATACACTGATCACGTGACTGTCATGCACTGATCACGTGGCTGATCATGCACTGATCACGTGGCTGATCATGCACTGATCACGTGGCTATCATGCACTGATCACGTGACTGATCATGCACTGATCACGTGCCTGATCATGCACTGATCACGTGGCTGATCATGCACTGATCACGTGGATGATCATGCACTGATCACCTGGCTATCATACACTGATCACGTGACTGATCATGCACTGATCACGTGGCTGATCATGCACTGATCACGTGCCTGATCATGCACTGATCACGTGGCTGATCATGCACTGATCACGTGGCTGATCATGCACTGATCACATGGCTGATCATGCACTGATCACGTGACTGATCATGCACTGATCACGTGACTGATCATGCACTGATCATGTGGCTGATCATGCACTGATCATGTGACTGATCATGCACTGATCACGTGTGTGATCATGCACTGATCACGTGACTGATCATGCACTGATCACGTGCCTGATCATGCACTGATCACGTGGCTGATCATGCACTGATCACGAACCTGATCATACACTGATCACGTGACTGTCATGCACTGATCACGTGGCTGATCATGCACTGATCACGTGGCTGATCATGCACTGATCACGTGGCTGATCATGCACTGATCACGTGGCTGATCATGCACTGATCACGTGACTGATCATGCACTGATCACGTGACTGATCATGCACTGATCATGTGGCTGATCATGCACTGATCATGTGGCTGATCATGCACTGATCACGTGGCTGATCATGCACTGATCACGTGACTGATCATGCACTGATCACGTGCCTGATCATGCACTGATCACGTGGCTGATCATGCACTGATCACGTGGCTGATCATGCACTGATCACGGCTGATCATGCACTGATCACGTGACTGTCATGCACTGATCACGTGGCTGATCATGCACTGATCACGTGACTGTCATGCACTGATCACGTGGCTGATCATGCACTGATCACGTTGATATCATGCACTGATCACGTGACTGATCATGCACACTTCACGTGCCTGATCATGCACTGATCACGTGGCTGATCATGCACTGATCACGTGGCTGATCATGCACTGATCACGTGGCTGATCATGCACTGATCACGTGGCTGATCATGCACTGATCACGTGGCTGATCATGCACTGATCACGTGCCTGATCATGCACTGATCACGTGGCTGATCATGCACTGATCACGTGGCTGATCATGCACTGATCACGTGACTGATCATGCACTGATCACGTGCTGATCATGCACTGATCACGTGGCTGATCATGCACTGATCACGTGGCTATCATGCACTGATCACGTGGCTGATCATGCACTGATCACGTTGATATCATACACTGATCACGTGACTGATCATGCACACTTCACGTGGCTGATCATGCACTGATCACGTGGCTGATCATGCACTGATCACGTGGCTGATCATGCACTGATCACGTGGCTGATCATGCACTGATCACGTGGCTGATCATGCACTGATCACGTGGCTGATCATGCACTGATCACGTGGCTGATCATGCACTGATCACGTGGCTGATCATGCACTGATCACGTGGCTGATCATGCACTGATCACGTGACTGATCATGCACTGATCACGTGGCTGATCATGCACTGATCACGTGGCTGATCATGCACTGATCACGTGGCTATCATGCACTGATCACGTGGCTGATCATGCACTGATCACGTTGATATCATGCACTGATCACGTGACTGATCATGCACACTTCACGTGCCTGATCATGCACTGATCACGTGGCTGATCATGCACTGATCACGTGGCTGATCATGCACTGATCACGTGGCTGATCATGCACTGATCACGAAGCTGATCATGCACTGATCACGTGGCTGATCATGCACTGATCACGTGCTGATCATGCACTGATCACATTGCTGATCATGCACTGATCACGAAGCTGATCATGCACTGATCACGTGACTCTGCATGCACTGATCACGTGGCTGATCATGCACTGATCACGTGGCTGATCATGCACTGATCACGTGACTGATCATGCACTGATCACGTGCCTGATCATGCACTGATCACGTGGCTGATCATGCACTGATCACGTGGCTGATCATGCACTGATCACGTGACTGATCATGCACTGATCACGTGCCTGATCATGCACTGATCACGTGGCTGATCATGCACTGATCACGTGGCTGATCATGCACTGATCACGTGGGATATCATGCACTGATCACGTGCCTGATCATGCACTGATCACGTGGCTGATCATGCACTGATCACGTGGCTGATCATGCACTGATCACGTGGGATATCATGCACTGATCACGTGGCTGATCATGCACTGATCACGTGCCTGATCATGCACTGATCACGTGGCTGATCATGCACTGATCACGAAGCTGATCATACACTGATCACGTGACTGTCATGCACTGATCACGTGGCTGATCATGCACTGATCACGTGGCTGATCATGCACTGATCACGTGGGAGATCATGCACTGATCACGTGACTGATCATGCACTGATCACGTGCTGATCATGCACTGATCACGTGGCTGATCATGCACTGATCACGTGGCTGATCATGCACTGATCACGTGGGATATCATGCACTGATCACGTGCCTGATCATGCACTGATCACGTGGCTGATCATGCACTGATCACGTGGCTGATCATGCACTGATCACGTGGATATCATGCACTGATCACGTGCCTGATCATGCACTGATCACGTGGCTGATCATGCACTGATCACGGCTGATCATACACTGATCACGTGACTGTCATGCACTGATCACATGGCTGATCATGCACTGATCACGTGGATGATCATGCACTGATCACCTGGCTATCATACACTGATCACGTGACTGATCATGCACTGATCACGTGGCTGATCATGCACTGATCACGTGCCTGATCATGCACTGATCACGTGGCTGATCATGCACTGATCACGTGGCTGATCATGCACTGATCACATGGCTGATCATGCACTGATCACGTGACTGATCATGCACTGATCACGTGACTGATCATGCACTGATCATGTGGCTGATCATGCACTGATCATGAGGCTGATCATGCACTGATCACGTGTGTGATCATACACTGATCACGTTACTGATCATGCACTGATCACGTGCCTGATCATGCACTGATCACGTGGCTGATCATGCACTGATCACGAACCTGATCATACACTGATCACGTGACTGTGCATGCACTGATCACGTGGCTGATCATGCACTGATCACGTGGCTGATCATGCACTGATCACGTGGCTGATCATGCACTGATCACGTGGCTGATCATGCACTGATCACGTGGTGATCATACACTGATCACGTGACTGTCATGCACTGATCACGTGGCTGATCATGCACTGATCACGTGGCTGATCATACACTGATCATGTGACTGTCATGCACTGATCACGTGCCTGATCATGCACTGATCACGTGCCTGATCATGCACTGATCACGTGGATATCATGCACTGATCACGTGGTTATCATGCACTGATCACGTGGCTGATCATACACTGATCACGTGACTGATCATGCACTGATCACGTGCCTGATCATGCACTGATCACGTGAGTGATCATGCACTGATCACGTGCCTGATCATGCACTGATCACGTGCCTGATCATGCACTGATCACGTGGCTGATCATGCACTGATCACGAAGCTGATCACACACTGATCATGTGACTGACATGCACTGATCACGTGGCTGATCATGCACTGATCACGTGACTGATCATGCACTGATCACGTGGCTTTCATGCACTGATCACGTGGCTGATCATGCACTGATCACGTGACTGATCATGCACTGATCACATGCCTGATCATGCACTGATCACGTGGATGATCATGCACTGATCACGTGGCTATCATACACTGATCACGTGACTGATCATGCACTGATCACGTGCCTGATCATGCACTGATCACGTGACTGATCATGCACTGATCACGTGCCTGATCATGCACTGATCACGTGGCTGATCATGCACTGATCACGAAGCTGATCATACACTGATCACGTGACTGTCATGCACTGATCACGTGGCTGATCATGCACTGATCACGTGCCTGATCATGCACTGATCACCTGGCTATCATACACTGATCATGTGACTGATCATGCACTGATCACGTGCCTGATCATGCACTGATCACGTGGCTGATCATGCACTGATCACAAAGCTGATCATACACTGATCACTGGACCATCATGCACTGATCACGTGGCTGATCATGCACTGATCATGAAGCTATCATACACTGATCACGTGACTGTCATGCACTGATCACGTGGCTGATCATGCACTGATCACGTGGCTGATCATGCACTGATCACGAAGCTGATCATACACTGATCATGGGACCATCATGCACTGATCACGTGGCTGATCATGCACTGATCACGTGGCTGATCATGCACTGATCACGTGGCTGATCATGCACTGATCACTGAGGCTGTTCATGCACTCATCACGTGTCTGATCATACACTGATCACATTACTGATCATGCACTGATCACGTGCCTGATCATGCACTGATCACGTGGCTGATCATGCACTGATCACGAAGCTGATCATACACTGATCACGTGACTTTGCATGCACTGATCACGTGGCTGATCATGCACTGATCATATGGCTGATCATGCACTGATCACGTGGCTGATCATGCACTGATCACGTGGCTGATCATGCACTGATCACGTGCTGATCATACACTGATCACGTGACTGTCATGCACTGATCACGTGGCTGATCATGCACTGATCATGTGCCTGATACACTGATCACGTGACTGACATGCACTGATCACGTGGCTGATCATGCACTGATCCTGAAGCTGATCATACACTGATCACGTGACTCTGCATGCACTGATCACGTGGCTGATCATGCACTGATCACGTGGCTGATCATGCACTGATCACGTGCTGATCATACACTGATCACGTGACTGTCATGCACTGATCACGTGGCTGATCATGCACTGATCACGTGGCTGATCATGCACTGATCACGTGCTGATCATACACTGATCACGTGACTGTCATGCACTGATCACATGCCTGATCATGCACTGATCACGTGGCTGATCATGCACTGATCACGAAGCTGATCATGCACTGATCACGTGGCTGATCATGCACTGATCACGTGCCTGATCATGCACTGATCACGTGGCTGATCATGCACTGATCACGAAGCTGATCATACACTGATCACGTGACTGTCATGCACTGATCACGTGGCTGATCATGCACTGATCACGTGGATGATCATGCACTGATCACTGGCTATCATGCACTGATCACGTGACTGATCATGCACTGATCACGTGCCTGATCATGCACTGATCACGTGGCTGATCATGCACTGATCACGTGGCTGATCATGCACTGATCATGTGGCTGATCATACACTGATCATGTGGCTGATCATGCACTGATCACGTGTCTGATCATGCACTGATCACGTGGCTGATCATGCACTGATCACGAAGGTGATCATACACTGATCATGTGACTGTCATGCACTGATCACGTGGCTGATCATGCACTGATCACGTGGCTGATCATGCACTGATCACGTGGCTGATCATGCACTGATCACGTGGCTGATCATGCACTGATCACGTGCTGATCATGCACTGATCACGTGACTGTCATGCACTGATCACGTGGCTGATCATGCACTGATCACGTGGCTGATCATGCACTGATCACGTGCTGATCATGCACTGATCACGTGACTGTCATGCACTGATCACGTGGCTGATCATGCACTGATCACGTGCCTGATCATGCACTGATCACGTGGCTGATCATGCACTGATCACGAAGCTGATCATACACTGATCACGTGACACTGCATGCACTGATCATGGCTGATCATGCACTGATCACGTGGCTGATCATGCACTGATCACGTGGCTGATCATGCACTGATCACGTGGCTGATCATGCACTGATCACGTGACTGATCATGCACTGATCACGTGCTGATCATGCACTGATCACGTGACTGATCATGCACTGATCACGTGGCTGATCATGCACTGATCACGTGGCTGATCATGCACTGATCACGTGCTGATCATGCACTGATCACGTGACTGATCATGCACTGATCACGTGGCTGATCATGCACTGATCACGTGGCTGATCATGCACTGATCACGTGCTGATCATGCACTGATCACGTGACTGTCATGCACTGATCACGTGGCTGATCATGCACTGATCACGTGGCTGATCATGCACTGATCACGGCTGATCATGCACTGATCACGTGGCTGATCATGCACTGATCACGTGCCTGATCATGCACTGATCACGTGGCTGATCATGCACTGATCACGAAGCTGATCATACACTGATCACGTGACTGTCATGCACTGATCACGTGGCTGATCATGCACTGATCACGTGGCTGATCATGCACTGATCACGTGGCTGATCATGCACTGATCACGTGGCTGATCATGCACTGATCACGTGACTGATCATGCACTGATCACGTGACTGATCATGCACTGATCATGGCTGATCATGCACTGATCATGTGGCTGATCATGCACTGATCACGTGGCTGATCATGCACTGATCACGTGACTGATCATGCACTGATCACGTGCCTGATCATGCACTGATCACGTGGCTGATCATGCACTGATCACGTGGCTGATCATGCACTGATCACGGCTGATCATGCACTGATCACGTGACTGTCATGCACTGATCACGTGGCTGATCATGCACTGATCACGTGACTGTCATGCACTGATCACGTGGCTGATCATGCACTGATCACTTTGATATCATACACTGATCACGTGACTGATCATGCACACTTCACGTGCCTGATCATGCACTGATCACGTGGCTGATCATGCACTGATCACGTGGGAGATCATGCACTGATCACGTGGCTGTCATGCACTGATCACGAAGCTGATCATGCACTGATCACGTGGCTGATCATGCACTGATCACGTGCCTGATCATGCACTGATCACGTGGCTGATCATGCACTGATCACGGCTGATCATACACTGATCACGTGACTCTGCATGCACTGATCACGTGGCTGATCATGCACTGATCACGTGGCTGATCATGCACTGATCACGTGGCTGATCATGCACTGATCACGTGGGAGATCATGCACTGATCACGTGACTGATCATGCACTGATCACGTGCCTGATCATGCACTGATCACGTGGCTGATCATGCACTGATCACGTGGCTGATCATGCACTGATCACGTGGGATATCATGCACTGATCACGTGGCTGATCATGCACTGATCACGTGCCTGATCATGCACTGATCGCGTGGCTGATCATGCACTGATCACGAAGCTGATCATGCACTGATCACGTGACTGTCATGCACTGATCACGTGGCTGATCATGCACTGATCACGTGGCTGATCATGCACTGATCACGTGGGAGATCATGCACTGATCACGTGACTGATCATGCACTGATCACGTGCCTGATCATGCACTGATCACGTGGCTGATCATGCACTGATCACGTGGCTGATCATGCACTGATCACGTGGGATATCATGCACTGATCACGTGCCTGATCATGCACTGATCACGTGGCTGATCATGCACTGATCACGTGGCTGATCATGCACTGATCACTTGGGATATCATGCACTGATCACGTGCCTGATCATGCACTGATCACGTGGCTGATCATGCACTGATCACGGCTGATCATACACTGATCACGTGACTGTCATGCACTGATCACGTGGCTGATCATGCACTGATCACGTGGCTGATCATGCACTGATCACGTGGGAGATCATGCACTGATCACGTGACTGATCATGCACTGATCACGTGCCTGATCATGCACTGATCACGTGGCTGATCATGCACTGATCACGTGGCTGATCATGCACTGATCACGTGGGATATCATGCACTGATCACGTGCCTGATCATGCACTGATCACGTGGCTGATCATGCACTGATCACGTGGCTGATCATGCACTGATCACTTGGATATCATGCACTGATCACGTGCCTGATCATGCACTGATCACGTGGCTGATCATGCACTGATCACGAAGCTGATCATACACTGATCACGTGACTGTCATGCACTGATCACATGGCTGATCATGCACTGATCACGTGGATGATCATGCACTGATCACCTGGCTATCATACACTGATCACGTGACTGATCATGCACTGATCACGTGGCTGATCATGCACTGATCACGTGCCTGATCATGCACTGATCACGTGGCTGATCATGCACTGATCACGTGGCTGATCATGCACTGATCACATGGCTGATCATGCACTGATCACGTGACTGATCATGCACTGATCACGTGACTGATCATGCACTGATCATGCGGCTGATCATGCACTGATCATGAGGCTGATCATGCACTGATCACGTGTGTGATCATGCACTGATCACCTTACTGATCATGCACTGATCACGTGCCTGATCATGCACTGATCACGTGGCTGATCATGCACTGATCACGAACCTGATCATACACTGATCACGTGACTGTGCATGCACTGATCACGTGGCTGATCATGCACTGATCATGTGGCTGATCATGCACTGATCACGTGGCTGATCATGCACTGATCACGTGGCTGATCATGCACTGATCACGTAGGTGATCATGCACTGATCACGTGACTGTCATGCACTGATCACGTGGCTGATCATGCACTGATCACGAAGCTGATCATACACTGATCACGTGACTGTCATGCACTGATCACGTGCCTGATCATGCACTGATCACGTGCCTGATCATGCACTGATCACGTAGATATCATGCACTGATCACGTGGTTATCATGCACTGATCACGTGGCTGATCATACACTGATCACGTGACTGATCATGCACTGATCACGTGCCTGATCATGCACTGATCACGTGAGTGATCATGCACTGATCACGTGACTGATCATGCACTGATCACGTGCCTGATCATGCACTGATCACGTGGCTGATCATGCACTGATCACGAAGCTGATCACACACTGATCACGTGACAGTGCATGCACTGATCACGTGGCTGATCATGCACTGATCACGTGACTGATCATGCACTGATCACGGGGCTTTCATGCACTGATCACGTGGCTGATCATGCACTGATCATGTGACTGATCATGCACTGATCACATGCCTGATCATGCACTGATCACGTGGATGATCATGCACTGATCACGTGGCTATCATACACTGATCACGTGACTGATCATGCACTGATCACGTGCCAGATCATGCACTGATCACGTGACTGATCATGCACTGATCACGTGCCTGATCATGCACTGATCACGTGGCTGATCATGCACTGATCACGAAGCTGATCATACACTGATCACGTGACTGTCATGCACTGATCACATGGCTGATCATGCACTGATCACGTGCCTGATCATGCACTGATCACCTGGCTATCATACACTGATCATGTGACTGATCATGCACTGATCACGTGCCTGATCATGCACTGATCACGTGGCTGATCATGCACTGATCACAAAGCTGATCATACACTGATCACTGGACCATGCATGCACTGATCACGTGGCTGATCATGCACTGATCATGAAGCTATCATACACTGATCACGTGACTGTCATGCACTGATCATGTGGCTGATCATGCACTGATCACGTGGCTGATCATGCACTGATCACGAAGCTGATCATACACTGATCATGGGACCATGCATGCACTGATCACGTGGCTGATCATGCACTGATCACGTGGCTGATCATGCACTGATCACGTGGCTGATCATACACTGATCACTGAGGCTGATCATGCACTGATCACGTGTCTGATCATGCACTGATCACATTACTGATCATGCACTGATCACGTGCCTGATCATGCACTGATCACGTGGCTGATCATGCACTGATCACGAAGCTGATCATACACTGATCACGTGACTTTGCATGCACTGATCACGTGGCTGATCATGCACTGATCATATGGCTGATCATGCACTGATCACGTGGTTGATCATGCACTGATCACGTGGCTGATCATGCACTGATCACGAAGCTGATCATACACTGATCACGTGACTGTCATGCACTGATCACGTGGCTGATCATGCACTGTTCATGTGCCTGATACACTGATCACGTGACTGCACATGCACTGATCACGTGGCTGATCATGCACTGATCCTGAAGCTGATCATACACTGATCACGTGACTCTGCATGCACTGATCACGTGGCTGATCATGCACTGATCACGTGGCTGATCATGCACTGATCACGTGCTGATCATGCACTGATCACGTGACTGTCATGCACTGATCACGTGGCTGATCATGCACTGATCACGTGGCTGATCATGCACTGATCACGTGCTGATCATGCACTGATCACGTGACTGTCATGCACTGATCACGTGCCTGATCATGCACTGATCACGTGGCTGATCATGCACTGATCACGTGGCTGATCATGCACTGATCACGTGGCTGATCATGCACTGATCACGTGCCTGATCATGCACTGATCACGTGGCTGATCATGCACTGATCACGAAGCTGATCATACACTGATCACGTGACTGTGCATGCACTGATCACATGGCTGATCATGCACTGATCACGTGGATGATCATGCACTGATCACTGGCTATCATGCACTGATCACGTGACTGATCATGCACTGATCACGTGCCTGATCATGCACTGATCACGTGGCTGATCATGCACTGATCACGTGGCTGATCATGCACTGATCATGTGGCTGATCATACACTGATCATGTGGCTGATCATGCACTGATCACGTGTCTGATCATGCACTGATCACGTGGCTGATCATGCACTGATCACGTGGTGATCATACACTGATCATGTGACTGTGCATGCACTGATCACGTGGCTGATCATGCACTGATCACGTGGCTGATCATGCACTGATCACGTGGCTGATCATGCACTGATCACGTGGCTGATCATGCACTGATCACGAAGCTGATCATGCACTGATCACGTGACTGTCATGCACTGATCACGTGGCTGATCATGCACTGATCACGTGGCTGATCATGCACTGATCACGTGGCTGATCATGCACTGATCACGTGACTGTCATGCACTGATCACATGGCTGATCATGCACTGATCACGTGCCTGATCATGCACTGATCACGTGGCTGATCATGCACTGATCACGAAGCTGATCATACACTGATCACGTGACACTGCATGCACTGATCATGGCTGATCATGCACTGATCACGTGGCTGATCATGCACTGATCACGTGGCTGATCATGCACTGATCACGTGGCTGATCATGCACTGATCACGTGACTGATCATGCACTGATCACGTGCTGATCATGCACTGATCACGTGACTGATCATGCACTGATCACGTGGCTGATCATGCACTGATCACGTGGCTGATCATGCACTGATCACGTGCTGATCATGCACTGATCACGTGACTGTCATGCACTGATCACGTGGCTGATCATGCACTGATCACGTGGCTGATCATGCACTGATCACGTGCTGATCATGCACTGATCACGTGACTGTCATGCACTGATCACGTGCCTGATCATGCACTGATCACGTGGCTGATCATGCACTGATCACGGCTGATCATGCACTGATCACATGGCTGATCATGCACTGATCACGTGCCTGATCATGCACTGATCACGTGGCTGATCATGCACTGATCACGAAGCTGATCATACACTGATCACGTGACTGCATGCACTGATCACGTGGCTGATCATGCACTGATCACGTGGCTGATCATGCACTGATCACGTGGCTGATCATGCACTGATCACGTGGCTGATCATGCACTGATCACGTGACTGATCATGCACTGATCACGTGACTGATCATGCACTGATCACGTGGCTGATCATGCACTGATCACGTGGCTGATCATGCACTGATCACGTGTCTGATCATGCACTGATCACGTGACTGATCATGCACTGATCACGTGCCTGATCATGCACTGATCACGTGGCTGATCATGCACTGATCACGTGGCTGATCATGCACTGATCACGGCTGATCATGCACTGATCACGTGACTGTCATGCACTGATCACGTGGCTGATCATGCACTGATCACGTGACTGTCATGCACTGATCACGTGGCTGATCATGCACTGATCACTTTGATATCATACACTGATCACGTGACTGATCATGCACACTTCACGTGCTGATCATGCACTGATCACGTGGCTGATCATGCACTGATCACGTGGGAGATCATGCACTGATCACGTGGCTGTCATGCACTGATCACGGCTGATCATGCACTGATCACGTGGCTGATCATGCACTGATCACGTGCCTGATCATGCACTGATCACATGGCTGATCATGCACTGATCACGAAGCTGATCATACACTGATCACGTGACTCTGCATGCACTGATCACGTGGCTGATCATGCACTGATCACGTGGCTGATCATGCACTGATCACGTGGCTGATCATGCACTGATCACGTGGCTGATCATGCACTGATCACGTGACTGATCATGCACTGATCACGTGCCTGATCATGCACTGATCACGTGGCTGATCATGCACTGATCACGTGGCTGATCATGCACTGATCACGTGGGATATCATGCACTGATCACGTGCCTGATCATGCACTGATCACGTGCCTGATCATGCACTGATCGCGTGGCTGATCATGCACTGATCACGAAGCTGATCATACACTGATCACGTGACTGTCATGCACTGATCACGTGGCTGATCATGCACTGATCACGTGGCTGATCATGCACTGATCACGTGGCTGATCATGCACTGATCACGTGACTGATCATGCACTGATCACGTGCCTGATCATGCACTGATCACGTGGCTGATCATGCACTGATCACGTGGCTGATCATGCACTGATCACGTGGGATATCATGCACTGATCACGTGGCTGATCATGCACTGATCACGTGGCTGATCATGCACTGATCACGTGGCTGATCATGCACTGATCACGTGGGATATCATGCACTGATCACGTGCCTGATCATGCACTGATCACGTGGCTGATCATGCACTGATCACGTGCTGATCATACACTGATCACGTGACTGTCATGCACTGATCACGTGGCTGATCATGCACTGATCACGTGGCTGATCATGCACTGATCACGTGGCTGATCATGCACTGATCACGTGACTGATCATGCACTGATCACGTGCCTGATCATGCACTGATCACGTGGCTGATCATGCACTGATCACGTGGCTGATCATGCACTGATCACGTGGGATATCATGCACTGATCACGTGCCTGATCATGCACTGATCACGTGGCTGATCATGCACTGATCACGTGGCTGATCATGCACTGATCACGCTGATCATACACTGATCACGTGACTGTCATGCACTGATCACGTGGCTGATCATGCACTGATCACGTGGCTGATCATGCACTGATCACGTGGCTGATCATGCACTGATCACGTGACTGATCATGCACTGATCACGTGCCTGATCATGCACTGATCACGTGGCTGATCATGCACTGATCACGTGGATATCATGCACTGATCACGTGCCTGATCATGCACTGATCACGTGGCTGATCATGCACTGATCACGTGGCTGATCATGCACTGATCACGTGGATATCATGCACTGATCACGTGGCTGATCATGCACTGATCACGTGCCTGATCATGCACTGATCACGTGGCTGATCATGCACTGATCACGAAGCTGATCATGCACTGATCACGTGACTGTCATGCACTGATCACGTGGCTGATCATGCACTGATCACGTGGCTGATCATGCACTGATCACGTGGCTATCATGCACTGATCACGTGACTGATCATGCACTGATCACGTGGCTGATCATGCACTGATCACGTGCCTGATCATGCACTGATCACGTGGCTGATCATGCACTGATCACGTGGCTGATCATGCACTGATCACGTGGCTGATCATGCACTGATCACGTGACTGATCATGCACTGATCACGTGACTGATCATGCACTGATCACGTGGCTGATCATGCACTGATCATGTGGCTGATCATGCACTGATCACGTGGTGATCATGCACTGATCACGTGACTGATCATGCACTGATCACGTGCCTGATCATGCACTGATCACGTGGCTGATCATGCACTGATCACGAAGCTGATCATGCACTGATCACGTGACTGTCATGCACTGATCACGTGGCTGATCATGCACTGATCACGTGGCTGATCATGCACTGATCACGTGGCTGATCATGCACTGATCACGTGGCTGATCATGCACTGATCACGTGACTGATCATGCACTGATCACGTGACTGATCATGCACTGATCATTGGCTGATCATGCACTGATCATGTGGCTGATCATGCACTGATCACGTGGCTGATCATGCACTGATCACGTGACTGATCATGCACTGATCACGTGCCTGATCATGCACTGATCACGTGGCTGATCATGCACTGATCACGTGGCTGATCATGCACTGATCACGGCTGATCATGCACTGATCACGTGACTGATCATGCACTGATCACGTGGCTGATCATGCACTGATCACGTGACTGATCATGCACTGATCACGTGGCTGATCATGCACTGATCACGTTGATATCATGCACTGATCACGTGACTGATCATGCACTGATCACGTGCCTGATCATGCACTGATCACGTGGCTGATCATGCACTGATCACGTGGCTGATCATGCACTGATCACGTGGCTGATCATGCACTGATCACGTGGCTGATCATGCACTGATCACGTGGCTGATCATGCACTGATCACGTGACTGATCATGCACTGATCACGTGGCTGATCATGCACTGATCACGTGGGATCATGCACTGATCACGTGGCTGATCATGCACTGATCACTTTGATATCATACACTGATCACGTGACTGATCATGCACACTTCACGTGCCTGATCATGCACTGATCACGTGGCTGATCATGCACTGATCACGTGGCTGATCATGCACTGATCACGTGGCTGTCATGCACTGATCACGAAGCTGATCATGCACTGATCACGTGGCTGATCATGCACTGATCACGTGCCTGATCATGCACTGATCACGTGGCTGATCATGCACTGATCACGAAGCTGATCATACACTGATCACGTGACTCTGCATGCACTGATCACGTGGCTGATCATGCACTGATCACGTGGCTGATCATGCACTGATCACGTGGCTGATCATGCACTGATCACGTGGCTGATCATGCACTGATCACGTGACTGATCATGCACTGATCACGTGCCTGATCATGCACTGATCACGTGGCTGATCATGCACTGATCACGTGGCTGATCATGCACTGATCACGTGGGATATCATGCACTGATCACGTGCCTGATCATGCACTGATCACGTGGCTGATCATGCACTGATCACGTGGCTGATCATGCACTGATCACGTGGGATATCATGCACTGATCACGTGCCTGATCATGCACTGATCACGTGCCTGATCATGCACTGATCACGTGGCTGATCATGCACTGATCACGGCTGATCATACACTGATCACGTGACTGTCATGCACTGATCACGTGGCTGATCATGCACTGATCACGTGGCTGATCATGCACTGATCACGTGGGAGATCATGCACTGATCACGTGACTGATCATGCACTGATCACGTGCTGATCATGCACTGATCACGTGGCTGATCATGCACTGATCACGTGGCTGATCATGCACTGATCACGTGGGATATCATGCACTGATCACGTGCCTGATCATGCACTGATCACGTGGCTGATCATGCACTGATCACGTGGCTGATCATGCACTGATCACGTGGATATCATGCACTGATCACGTGCCTGATCATGCACTGATCACGTGGCTGATCATGCACTGATCACGAAGCTGATCATACACTGATCACGTGACTGTGCATGCACTGATCACGTGGCTGATCATGCACTGATCACGTGGCTGATCATGCACTGATCACCTGGCTATCATACACTGATCACGTGACTGATCATGCACTGATCACGTGGCTGATCATGCACTGATCACGTGCCTGATCATGCACTGATCACGTGGCTGATCATGCACTGATCACGTGGCTGATCATGCACTGATCACATGGCTGATCATGCACTGATCACGTGACTGATCATGCACTGATCACGTGACTGATCATGCACTGATCATGTGGCTGATCATGCACTGATCATGAGGCTGATCATGCACTGATCACGTGTGTGATCATACACTGATCACGTGACTGATCATGCACTGATCACGTGCCTGATCATGCACTGATCACGTGGCTGATCATGCACTGATCACGAACCTGATCATACACTGATCACGTGACTGTCATGCACTGATCACGTGGCTGATCATGCACTGATCACGTGGCTGATCATGCACTGATCACGTGGCTGATCATGCACTGATCACGTGGCTGATCATGCACTGATCACGTGGTGATCATACACTGATCACGTGACTGTCATGCACTGATCACGTGGCTGATCATGCACTGATCACGAAGCTGATCATACACTGATCACGTGACTGTCATGCACTGATCACGTGCCTGATCATGCACTGATCACGTGGCTGATCATGCACTGATCACGTGGATATCATGCACTGATCACGTGGCTGATCATGCACTGATCACGTGGCTGATCATGCACTGATCACGTGACTGATCATGCACTGATCACGTGGCTGATCATGCACTGATCACGTGGTGATCATGCACTGATCACGTGACTGATCATGCACTGATCACGTGGCTGATCATGCACTGATCACGTGGCTGATCATGCACTGATCACGTGGCTGATCATACACTGATCACGTGACTGACATGCACTGATCACGTGGCTGATCATGCACTGATCACGTGACTGATCATGCACTGATCACGTGGCTGATCATGCACTGATCACGTGGCTGATCATGCACTGATCACGTGACTGATCATGCACTGATCACGTGGCTGATCATGCACTGATCACGTGGCTGATCATGCACTGATCACGTGGCTATCATACACTGATCACGTGACTGATCATGCACTGATCACGTGCCTGATCATGCACTGATCACGTGACTGATCATGCACTGATCACGTGCCTGATCATGCACTGATCACGTGGCTGATCATGCACTGATCACGAAGCTGATCATGCACTGATCACGTGACTGTCATGCACTGATCACGTGGCTGATCATGCACTGATCACGTGGCTGATCATGCACTGATCACGTGGCTGATCATGCACTGATCACGTGCCTGATCATGCACTGATCACGTGGCTGATCATGCACTGATCACGTGGCTGATCATGCACTGATCACTTGGGATATCATGCACTGATCACGTGCTGATCATGCACTGATCACGTGGCTGATCATGCACTGATCACGTGGCTGATCATGCACTGATCACGTGGGATATCATGCACTGATCACGTGGCTGATCATGCACTGATCACGTGGCTGATCATGCACTGATCACGTGGCTGATCATGCACTGATCACGAAGCTGATCATGCACTGATCACGTGACTGTCATGCACTGATCACGTGGCTGATCATGCACTGATCACGTGGCTGATCATGCACTGATCACGTGGGAAATCATGCACTGATCACGTGACTGATCATGCACTGATCACGTGCCTGATCATGCACTGATCACGTGGCTGATCATGCACTGATCACGTGGCTGATCATGCACTGATCACGTGGGATATCATGCACTGATCACGTGCCTGATCATGCACTGATCACGTGGCTGATCATGCACTGATCACGTGGCTGATCATGCACTGATCACGTGGGATATCATGCACTGATCACGTGCCTGATCATGCACTGATCACGTGCCTGATCATGCACTGATCACGTGGCTGATCATGCACTGATCACGTGCTGATCATACACTGATCACGTGACTGTCATGCACTGATCACGTGGCTGATCATGCACTGATCACGTGGCTGATCATGCACTGATCACGTGGCTATCATACACTGATCACGTGACTGATCATGCACTGATCACGTGGCTGATCATGCACTGATCACGTGCCTGATCATGCACTGATCACGTGGCTGATCATGCACTGATCACGTGGCTGATCATGCACTGATCACATGGCTGATCATGCACTGATCACGTGACTGATCATGCACTGATCACGTGACTGATCATGCACTGATCATGCGGCTGATCATGCACTGATCATGTGGCTGATCATGCACTGATCACGTGTGTGATCATACACTGATCACGTGACTGATCATGCACTGATCACGTGCCTGATCATGCACTGATCACGTGGCTGATCATGCACTGATCACGAACCTGATCATACACTGATCACGTGACTGTGCATGCACTGATCACGTGGCTGATCATGCACTGATCACGTGGCTGATCATGCACTGATCACGTGGCTGATCATGCACTGATCACGTGGCTGATCATGCACTGATCACGTGGTGATCATGCACTGATCACGTGACTGTCATGCACTGATCACGTGGCTGATCATGCACTGATCACGTGGCTGATCATACACTGATCATGTGACTGTGCATGCACTGATCACGTGGCTGATCATGCACTGATCACGTGCCTGATCATGCACTGATCACGTAGATATCATGCACTGATCACGTGGCTATCATGCACTGATCACGTGGCTGATCATGCACTGATCACGTGACTGATCATGCACTGATCACGTGCCTGATCATGCACTGATCACGTGAGTGATCATGCACTGATCACGTGACTGATCATGCACTGATCACGTGCCTGATCATGCACTGATCACGTGGCTGATCATGCACTGATCACGTGGCTGATCATACACTGATCACGTGACTGACATGCACTGATCACGTGGCTGATCATGCACTGATCACGTGACTGATCATGCACTGATCACGTGGCTTTCATGCACTGATCACGTGGCTGATCATGCACTGATCACGTGACTGATCATGCACTGATCACGTGCCTGATCATGCACTGATCACGTGGCTGATCATGCACTGATCACGTGGCTATCATACACTGATCACGTGACTGATCATGCACTGATCACGTGCTGATCATGCACTGATCACGTGACTGATCATGCACTGATCACGTGGCTGATCATGCACTGATCACGTGGCTGATCATGCACTGATCAAGAATCTGATCATACACTGATCACGTGACTGTCATGCACTGATCACGTGGCTGATCATGCACTGATCACGTGGCTGATCATGCACTGATCACGTGGCTGATCATGCACTGATCACGTGGCTGATCATGCACTGATCACGTGGCTGATCATGCACTGATCACGTGGCTGATCATGCACTGATCACGTGGGATATCATGCACTGATCACGTGCCTGATCATGCACTGATCACGTGGCTGATCATGCACTGATCACGTGGCTGATCATGCACTGATCACGTGGGATATCATGCACTGATCACGTGCCTGATCATGCACTGATCACGTGGCTGATCATGCACTGATCACGTGGCTGATCATGCACTGATCACGAAGCTGATCATACACTGATCACGTGACTGTCATGCACTGATCACGTGGCTGATCATGCACTGATCACGTGGCTGATCATGCACTGATCACGTGGAAATCATGCACTGATCACGTGACTGATCATGCACTGATCACGTGCCTGATCATGCACTGATCACGTGGCTGATCATGCACTGATCACGTGGCTGATCATGCACTGATCACGTGGGATATCATGCACTGATCACGTGCCTGATCATGCACTGATCACGTGGCTGATCATGCACTGATCACGTGGCTGATCATGCACTGATCACGTGGGATATCATGCACTGATCACGTGGCTGATCATGCACTGATCACGTGCCTGATCATGCACTGATCACGTGGCTGATCATGCACTGATCACGAAGCTGATCATACACTGATCACGTGACTGTCATGCACTGATCACATGGCTGATCATGCACTGATCACGTGGATGATCATGCACTGATCACCTGGCTATCATACACTGATCACGTGACTGATCATGCACTGATCACGTGGCTGATCATGCACTGATCACGTGCCTGATCATGCACTGATCACGTGGCTGATCATGCACTGATCACGTGGCTGATCATGCACTGATCACATGGCTGATCATGCACTGATCACGTGACTGATCATGCACTGATCACGTGACTGATCATGCACTGATCATGTGGCTGATCATGCACTGATCATGTGGCTGATCATGCACTGATCACGTGTGTGATCATACACTGATCACGTGACTGATCATGCACTGATCACGTGCCTGATCATGCACTGATCACGTGGCTGATCATGCACTGATCACGAAGCTGATCATACACTGATCACGTGACTGTGCATGCACTGATCACGTGGCTGATCATGCACTGATCACGTGGCTGATCATGCACTGATCACGTGGCTGATCATGCACTGATCACGTGGCTGATCATGCACTGATCACGTGGTGATCATGCACTGATCACGTGACTGTCATGCACTGATCACGTGGCTGATCATGCACTGATCACGAAGCTGATCATACACTGATCACGTGACTGTCATGCACTGATCACGTGCCTGATCATGCACTGATCACGTGCCTGATCATGCACTGATCACGTGGATATCATGCACTGATCACGTGGCTATCATGCACTGATCACGTGGCTGATCATACACTGATCACGTGACTGATCATGCACTGATCACGTGCCTGATCATGCACTGATCACGTGAGTGATCATGCACTGATCACGTGCCTGATCATGCACTGATCACGTGCCTGATCATGCACTGATCACGTGGCTGATCATGCACTGATCACGAAGCTGATCATACACTGATCATGTGACTGACATGCACTGATCACGTGGCTGATCATGCACTGATCACGTGACTGATCATGCACTGATCACGTGGCTTTCATGCACTGATCACGTGGCTGATCATGCACTGATCACGTGACTGATCATGCACTGATCACGTGCCTGATCATGCACTGATCACGTGGATGATCATGCACTGATCACGTGGCTATCATACACTGATCACGTGACTGATCATGCACTGATCACGTGCCTGATCATGCACTGATCACGTGACTGATCATGCACTGATCACGTGCCTGATCATGCACTGATCACGTGGCTGATCATGCACTGATCACGAAGCTGATCATACACTGATCACGTGACTGTCATGCACTGATCACGTGGCTGATCATGCACTGATCACGTGCCTGATCATGCACTGATCACGTGGCTATCATACACTGATCACGTGACTGATCATGCACTGATCACGTGCCTGATCATGCACTGATCACGTGGCTGATCATGCACTGATCACAAAGCTGATCATACACTGATCACTGGACCATGCATGCACTGATCACGTGGCTGATCATGCACTGATCATGAAGCTATCATGCACTGATCACGTGACTGTCATGCACTGATCACGTGGCTGATCATGCACTGATCACGTGGCTGATCATGCACTGATCACGTGGCTGATCATGCACTGATCACGAAGCTGATCATACACTGATCATGGGACCATTCATGCACTGATCACGTGGCTGATCATGCACTGATCACGTGGCTGATCATGCACTGATCACATGGCTGATCATACACTGATCACTGAGGCTGTTCATGCACTCATCACGTGTCTGATCATACACTGATCACATTACTGATCATGCACTGATCACGTGCCTGATCATGCACTGATCACGTGGCTGATCATGCACTGATCACGAAGCTGATCATACACTGATCACGTGACTTTGCATGCACTGATCACTTGGCTGATCATGCACTGATCACGTGGCTGATCATGCACTGATCACGTGGTTGATCATACACTGATCACGTGGCTGATCATGCACTGATCACGAAGCTGATCATACACTGATCACGTGACTGTGCATGCACTGATCACGTGGCTGATCATGCACTGATCATGTGCCTGATACACTGATCACGTGACTGACATGCACTGATCACGTGGCTGATCATGCACTGATCCTGAAGCTGATCATACACTGATCACGTGACTCTGCATGCACTGATCACGTGGCTGATCATGCACTGATCACGTGGCTGATCATGCACTGATCACGAAGCTGATAATGCACTGATCCCGTGCCTGATCATGCACTGATCACGTGGCTCATCATGCACTGATCACGTGGCTGAACATGCACTGATCACAAGCTGATAATACACTGTTCACGTGACTGTCATGCACTGATAGCGTGGCTGAACATGCAATGATCACGTGACTGTGCATGCACTAATCGCGTGGCTGATCATGCACTGATAACTTTGCTGATAATGCACTGATCACGTGACTGATCATGCACTGATCACGTGCCTGATCATGCACGGATCCCTAAGCTGACCATGCACTGATCGCGTGACTGTGCATGCACTGATCACGTGGCTGATCATACACTGATCACGTGGCTGATCATACACTGATCACTGGCTGATCATGCACTGATCACATTGCTGATCATGCACTGATCACGAGGCTGATCATACACTGATCACGTGACTGATCATGCACTGATCACGTGGCTGATCGTGCAATGATCACGTGGCTGATCATGCACTGATCACCTGGCTGATCATGCACTGATCACTTGGCTGATCATGCACTGATCAGGTGGCTGATCATGCACTGATCACGTGCTGATCATGCACTGTTCACGTGCCTGATCATGCACTGATCACGTGGCTGATCATGCCTGATCACGGGATATAATGCACTGATCACGTGACTGTCATGCACTGATCACGTGCCTGATCATGCACTGATGACGTGGCTGCCATGCACTGATCACGTGGCTGATCATACACTGATCACGTTGATGTCATGCTCTGATCACATGGCTGATCATGCACTGATCACGTGGCTGATCATGCACTGATCACGTGGCAGATAATGCACTGAGCACGTGGCTGATCATGCACTGATCACGTGCCTGATCATGCACTGATCACGTGGCTGATCATGCACTGATCACGTGGCTGATCATGCACTGATCACGTGGGTTATAATGCACTGATCACGTGCCAGATCATGCACTGATCACGTGGCTGATCATGCACTGATCACGTGGCTGATCATGCACTGATCACGTGGGTGATAATGCACTGATCACGTGCCAGATCATGCACTGATCACGTGGCTGACCATGCACTGATCACGTGGCTGATCATACACTGATCACGTGACTGAGCATGCACTGATCACGTGACTGATCATGCACTGATCACGTGGCTGATCATGCACTGATCACGTGGCAGATAATGCACTGATCACGTGGGATATAATGCACTGATCACGTGCCTGATCATGCACTGATCACGTGGCTGATCATGCACTGATCACGTGGCTGATCATGCACTGATCACTTGGGATATAATGCACTGATCACGTGCCAGATCATGCACTGATCACGTGCCTGATCATGCACTGATGACGTGGCTGACCATGCACTGATCTCGAAGCTGATCATACACTGATCACGTGACTGTGCATGCTCTGATCACATGGCTGATCATGCACTGATCACGTGGCTGATCATGCACTGATCACGTGGGGGATAATGCACTGATCAGGTGACTGATCATGCACTCTTCACGTGCCTGACCATGCATTGATCACGTGGCTGATCATGCACTGATCACGTGCCAGATCATGCACTGATCACGTGGCTGATCATGCACTGATCACGTGGCTGATCATGCACTGATCACGTGGCTGATCATGCACTGATCACGTGCCAGATCATGCACTGATCACGTGCCTGGTCATACACTGATCACGTGGCTGACCATGCACTGATCTCAAAGCTGATCATACACTGATCATGTGACTGTGCATGCTCTGATCACATGGCTGATCATGCACTGATCACGTTGATGATCATGCACTTATAACCTGGCTATAATACACCAATCACGTGACTGATTATGCACTCTTCACGTGGCAGATCATGCTCTGATCACGTGCCAGATCATGCACTGATCACGTGGCTGATCATGCACTGATCACCTGGGTGATCATACACTCATCACATGGCTGATCATACACTGATCACGTGACTGATCATGCACTAGTCACGTTACGGATCATGCACTGATCATGCGGCTGAACATTCACTGATCATGAGGCTGTTCATGAACTCATCACGTGTGTGATCATACACTGATCACGTACTGATCATGCACTGAACACGTGCCTGATCATGCACTGATCACGTGGCTCATCATGCACTAATCACGAACCTGTTCATACACTGATCACGTGACTGTGCATGCACTGATCACGTGGCTGATCATGCACTGATCACGTGGCTGATCATGCACTGATCACCTGGGTGATCATACACTGATCACATGGCTGATCATACACTGATCACGTGACTGATCATGCACTAATCACGTTACGGACCATGCACTGATCATGAGGCTGTTCATGCCCTGATCACGTGTCTGATCATACACTGATCACGTTACTGATAATGCACTGAACACGTGCCTGATCATGCACTGATCACGTGGCTCATCATGCACTGATCACGTGGCTGAACATGCACTGATCACGAAGCTGATCATACACTGTTCACGTGACTGTGCATGCACTGATAACGTGGCTGAACATGCAATGATCACGTGACTGTGCATGCACTAATCACGTGGCTGATCATGCACTGATAACTTTGATATAATACACTGATCACGTGACTGATCATGCACTCATGACGTGCCTGATCATGCACGGATCACTTGGCTGACCATGCACTGATCACTTGGGAGATAATGCACTGATCACGTGGCTGTCCATGCACTGATCCCCTAACTGATCATACACTGATCACATGGCTGATCATACACTGATCACGTGCCTGATCATGCACTGATCACATGGCTGATCATGCACTGATCACGCAGGAGATAATGCACTGATCACGTGACTGATCATGCACTCATCACGTGGCTGACCATGCACTGATCACGTGGCTGATCATGCACTGATCACGTGGGTGATAATGCACTGATCACGTTGCTGATAATGCACTGATCACGTGACTGAGCATGCACACTTGACGTGCCTGAGCATGCACTGATCACTTGGCTGACCATGCACTGATCATGGGAGATAATGCACTGATCACGTGGCTGTCCATGCACTTATCACGTGGCTGATCATACACTGATCACATGGCTGATCATACACTGATCACGTGCCTGATCATTCACTGATCACATTGCTGATCATGCGCTGATCACGGGGCTGATCATACACTGATCACGTGACTCTGCATGCAGTGATCATGTGGCTGAACGTGCAATGATCACGTGGCTGAGCATGCAATGATCACGTGGCTGATCATGCACTGATCACTTGGGAGATAATGCACTGATAAGGTGACTGATCATGCACTCTTCACGTGCCTGACCATGCATTGATCACGTGGCTGATCATGCACTGATCACGTGGCTGATCATGCACTGATCTCTTGGCTGTAATGCACTGATCACGAAGCAGATCATGCACTGATCACGTGGCTGATCATGCACTGATCACGTGCTGATCATGCACTGATCACGTGGCTGATCATGCACTGATCACGTGCCAGATCATGCACTGATCACGTGCCTGTTCATGCACTGATCACGTGCCTGATCATGTACTGATCACGTGGCTGATCATGCACTGATCGCGTGGCTATCATACTCTGATCACATGGCTCATCATGCACTGATCACGTTGCTATCATGCACTGGTCACGTGGCTCATCATGCACGGGTCACGTGGCTGATCATTCACTGTTCACGTGACTGATCATGCACTGATCACGTGCCTGATCATGCACTGATCACGTGGCTGATCATGCACTGATCACGTGGCTGATCATGCACTGATCACCTGGCTGATCATGCACTCATCACGTGCCAGATCATGCACTATTCACGTGACTGATCATGCACTGATCACGAAGCTGATCATACACTGATCACGTGACTCTGCATGCACTGATCACGTGGCTGATCATGCACTGATCACGTAGCTGATCATACACTGATCACGTGACTGATCATGCACTGATCACGTGCTTTATCATGCACTGATCACGTGGCTTATCATGCACTGATCACGTGCCTGATCATGCACTGATCACGTGCCTGATCATGCACTGATCACATGGCTGATCATGCACTGATCACGTGGATGATCATGCACTGATCACGTGGCTGATCATGCACTGACCACTTGGGATATAATGCACTGATCACGTGCCAGATCATGCACTGATCACGTGGCTGATCATGCACTGATCACGTGGCTGAACATGCACTGATCACTTGGGATATAATGCACTGATCACGTGCCAGATCATGCACTGATCACGTGCCTGATCATGTACTGATGACGTGGCTGACCATGCACTGATCTCGAAATTGATCATACACTGATCACGTGACTGTGCATGCTCTGATCACATGGCTGATCATGCACTGATCACGTGGCTGATCATGCACTGATCACGAGGGAAATAATGCACTGAGCAGGTGACTGATCATGCACTCTTCCCGTGCCTGATCATGCACTGATCACGTGGCTGATCATGCACTGATCACGTGGCTGATCATGCACTGATCACTTGGGATATAATGCACTGATCACGTGCCAGATCATGCACTGATCACGTGGCTGATCATGCACTGATCACGTGGCTGATCATGCACTGATCACTTGGGATATCATGCACTGATCACGTGCCTGATCATGCACTGATGACGTGGCTGACCATGCACTGATCTCGAAGCTGATCATACACTGATCACGTGACTGTGCATGCTCTGATCACATGGCTGATCATGCACTGTTCACGTGGATGATCATGCACTTATAACCTGGCTATAATACACCAATCACGTGACTGATTATGCACTCTTCACGTGGCAGATCATGCTCTGATCACGTGCCAGATCATGCACTGATCACGTGGCTGATCATGCACTGATCACCTGGGTGATCATACACTCATCACATGGCTGATCATACACTGATCACGTGACTGATCATGCACTAGTCACGTTACGGATCATGCACTGATCATGCGGCTGAACATTCACTGATCATGAGGCTGTTCATGAACTCATCACGTGTGTGATCATACACTGATCACCTTACTGATAATGCACTGAACACGTGCCTGATCATGCACTGATCACGTGGCTCATCATGCACTAATCACGAAGCTGTTCATACACTGATTACGTGACTGTGCATGCACTGAAAACTTGGCTGATCTTGCACGGTTCATGTGGCTGATCATGCACTGATCACGTGGTTGACCATACACTGATCACGTGGCTGATCATTAACTAATCACGTAGGTGATCATACACTGATCACGTGACTGTGCATGCACTGATCACAAGGCTGATCATGCACTGATCACGAAGCTGATCATACACTGATCATGTGACTGTGGATGCACTGATCACGTGCCTGATCATGCACTGATCACGTGCCTGATCATGCACTGATCACGTAGATATCATGCACTAGTCACGTGGTTATCATGCACTGATCACCTGGCTGATCATACTCTGATCACGTGACTGATCACGCACTGATCAAGAGCCTGACCATGCACTGATCCCGTGAGTGATCATGCACTGATCAAGAGCCTGACCATGCACTGATCACGTGCCTGATCATGCACTGAGGACGTGGCTGATCATGTACTGATCACGAAGCTGATCACACAATGGTCATGTGACTGTACATGCACTGATCACTTGGCTCATCATGCACTGATCACGTGACTCATCATGCAGGGGTCACGTGGCTTTCATGCACTAATCACGTGGCTGATCATTCACTGTTCATGTGACTGATCATGCACTGATCACATGCCTGATCATGCACTGATCACGTGGATGATCATGCGCTGATAACCTGGCTATCATACACTGATGACGTGACTGATTATGCACTCTTCACGTGCCAGATCATGCACTGTTCACGTGACTGATCATGCTCTCATCACCTGCCTGATCATGCACTGATCAAGTGGCTGATCATGCACTTATCACGAAGCTGATCATACACTGGTCACGTGACTGTGCATGCACTGATCACATGGCTGATCATGCACTGATCACGTGCCTGATCATGCACTGATAACCTGGCTATTATACACTGATCATGTGACTGATAATGCACTCTTCACGTGCCTGATCATGCACTGATCATGTGGCTGATCATGCAAAGAAGACAAAGCTGATCATACACTGATCACTGGACCATGCATGCACTGATCACGTGGCTCATCATGCACTGATAATGAAGCTATTCATACACTGGTCACGTGACTGTGCATGTACTGATCATGTGGCTGATCATGCACTGATCCCATGGCTGATCATGCACGGATCACGTGGCTGATCATGCACTGAAGACGAAGCTGATCATACACTGATCATGGGACCATGCATGCACTGATCACGTGGCTGAGCATGCACTGATCACGTGGGTGAACATGCACTGATCACATGGCTGATCATACACTGATACTGAGGCTGTTCATGCACTCATCACGTGTCTGATCATACACTGATCACATTACTGATAATGCACTGAACACCTGCCTGATTATGCACTGATCACGTGGCTCATCATGCACTGATCACGAAGCTGATCATACACTGATTTCGTGACTTTGCATGCATTGATCACTTGGCTGATCTTGCACTGTTCATATGGCTGATCATGCACTGATCACGTGGTTGATCATACACTGATCACGTGGCTGACCATGAACTAATCACGAAGCTGATCATACACTGATAACGTGACTGTGCATGCACTGATCACGTGGCTGATCATGCACTGTTCATGTGCCTGATACACTGATCACGAGACTGCACATGCACTGATCACGTGGCTGATCATGCACTAATCCTGAAGCTGATCATACACTGATCACGTGACTCTGCATGCACTGATCACGCGGCTGAACAAACAATGATCACGTGGCTGATCATGCACGGCTCACGAAGCTGATCATACACTGATCACGTGACTGTGCATGCACTGATCACGTGGCTGAACATACAATGATCACATGGCTGATCATGCACTTATCACGATGCTGATCATACACTGATCATGTGACTGTGCATGCTCTGATCACATGCCTGATCATGCACTAATCACTTGGCTGACCATGCACTGATCACGAAGCTGATCATGCACTGATCACATGGCTGATCATGCACTGATCACGTGCCTGATCATGCACTGATCACGTGGCTGATCATGCACTGATCACGAAGCTGATCATACACTGATCACGTGGGTGAACATGCACTGATCACATGGCTGATCATGCACTGATCACGTGGATGATCATGCGCTGATAAACTGGCTATCATACACTGATCACGTGACTGATTATGCACTCTTCACGTGCCAGATCATGCACTGATCACGTGGCTGATCATGCAGTGATCACCTGGGTGATCATGCACTGATCATGCGGCTGATCATACACTGATCATGAGGCTGTTCATGCACTCATCACGTGTCTGATCATACACTGAACACGTGGCTCATCATGAACTAATCACGAAGGTGATCATACACTGATCATGTGACTGTGCATGCACTGATCACAAGGCTGATCATGCAATGATCACGTGGCTGATCATGCACTGATTTCGTGGCTGATCATGCAGTGATTACGTGGCTGTTCATGCACTCATCACGTGTCTGATCATACACTGATCACATTACTGATAATGCACTGAACACCTGCCTGATTATGCACTGATCACATGGCTCATCATGCACTGATCACGAAGCTGATCATACACTGATAACGTGACTGTGCATGCACTGATCACGTGGCTGATCATGCACTGTTCATGTGCCTGATACACTGATCACGAGACTGCACATGCACTGATCACGTGGCTGATCATGCACTAATCCTGAAGCTGATCATACACTGATCACGTGACTCTGCATGCACTGATCACGCGGCTGAACAAACAATGATCACGTGGCTGATCATGCACGGCTCACGAAGCTGATCATACACTGATCACGTGACTGTGCATGCACTGATCACGTGGCTGAACATACAATGATCACATGGCTGATCATGCACTTATCACGATGCTGATCATACACTGATCATGTGACTGTGCATGCTCTGATCACATGCCTGATCATGCACTAATCACGTGGCTGACCATGCACTGATCACGAAGCTGATCATACACTGATCACATGGCTGATCATACACTGATCACGTGCCTGATCATGCACTGATCACATGGCTGATCATGCACTGATCACGAAGCTGATCATACACTGATCACGTGACTGTGCATGCACTGATCACATGGCTGATCATGCACTGATCACGTGGATGATCATGCGCTGATAAACTGGCTATCATACACTGATCACGTGACTGATTATGCACTCTTCACGTGCCAGATCATGCACTGATCACGTGGCTGATCATGCAGTGATCACCTGGGTGATCATGCACTGATCATGCGGCTGATCATACACTGATCATGAGGCTGTTCATGCACTCATCACGTGTCTGATCATACACTGAACACGTGGCTCATCATGAACTAATCACGAAGGTGATCATACACTGATCATGTGACTGTGCATGCACTGATCACAAGGCTGATCATGCAATGATCACGTGGCTGATCATGCACTGATCTCGTGGCTGATCATGCAGTGATTACGTGGCTGATCATGCACTGATCACGAAGCTGATCATACACTGATCCCGTGACTGTGCATTCACTGATCACGTGGCTGATCATGCACTGATCACGTGGTTGATCTTGCACTCATCACGAAGCTGATCATGCACTGATCACGTGACTGTGCATGCACTGATCACATGGCTGATCATGCACTGATCACGTGCCTGATCATGCACTGATCACATGGCTGATCATGCTCTGATCAAGAAGCTGATCATACACTGATCACGTGACACTGCATGCGCTGATCATGTGGCTGAACGTGCAATGATCACGTGGCTGATCATGCACTGATTACGTGGCTGATCATGCACTGATCACTTGGGAGATAATGCACTGATCACGTGACTGAACATGCACTGATCACGAAGCTGATCATACACGGATCACGTGACTGCGCATGCACTGATCACGTGGCTGAACATACAATGATCACGTGGCTGATCATGCACTGATCACGAAGCTGATCATACACGGATCACGTGACTGTGCATGCACTGATCACGTGGCTGAACATACAATGATCACGTGGCTGATCATGCACTGATCACGATGCTGATCATACACTGATCTCGTGACTGTGCATGCACTGATCACCTGCCTGATCATGCACGTTTCACGTGGCTGACCATGCACTGAACCCGAAGCTGATCATACACTGAGCACATGGCTGATCATACACTGAACACGTGCCTGATCATGCACTGATCACATGGCTGATCATGCACTGATCACGAAGCTGATCATACACTGATCACGTGACTGTGCATGCACTGATCACATGGCTGATCATGCACTGATCACGTGGCTGATCATGCACTGATCACCTGGGTGATCATGCACTGATCACATGGCAGATCATACACTGATCACGTGACTGATCATGCACTAATCACGTTACGGACCATGCCCTGATCATGCGGCTGATCATACCCTGATCATGAGGCTGTTCATGCCCTCATCACGTGTCTGATCATACACTGACCACCTTACTGATAATGCACTGAACCCGTGCCTGATCATGCACTGATCACGTGGCTCATCATGCACTGATCACGTGGCTGAACATGCACTGATCACGAAGCTGATCATACACTGTTCACGTGACTGTGCATGCACTGATAACGTGGCTGAACATGCAATGATCACGTGACTGTGCATGCACTAATCACGTGGCTGATCATGCACTGATAACTTTGATATAATACACTGATCACGTGACTGATCATGCACACTTGACGTGCCTGATCATGCACGGATCACTTGGCTGACCATGCACTGATCACTTGGGAGATAATGCACTGATCACGTGGCTGTCCATGCACTGATCCCGAAGCTGATCATACACTGATCACATGGCTGATCATACACTGATCACGTGCCTGATCATGCACTGATCACATTGCTGATCATGCTCTGATCACGAAGCTGATCATACACTGATCACGTGACTCTGCATGCAGTGATCATGTGGCTGAACGTGCAATGATCACGTGGCTGATCATGCACTGATCACTTGGGAGATAATGCACTGATCAGGTGACTGATCATGCACTCTTCACGTGCCTGATCATGCACTGATCACGTGGCAGATCATGCACTGATCTCGTGGCTGATCATGCACTGATCACTTGGGATATAATGCACTGATCACGTGCCAGATCATGCACTGATCACGTGGCTGATCATGCACTGATCACGTGGCTGATCATGCACTGATCACTTGGGATATAATGCACTGATCACGTGCCAGATCATGCACTGATCACGTGCCTGATCATGCACTGATGACGTGGCTGACCATGCACTGATCTCGAAGCTGATCATACACTGATCACGTGACTGTGCATGCTCTGATCACATGGCTGATCATGCACTGATCACGTGGCTGATCATGCACTGATCACGTGGGAGATAATGCACTGAGCAGGTGACTGATCATGCACTCTTCACGTGCCTGATCATGCACTGATCACGTGGCTGATCATGCACTGATCACGTGGCTGATCATGCACTGATCACTTGGGATATAATGCACTGATCACGTGCCAGATCATGCACTGATCACGTGCCTGATCATGCACTGATGACGTGGCTGAGCATGCACTGATCTCTAAGCTGATCATACACTGATCACGTGACTGTGCATGCTCTGACACATGGCTGATCATGCACTGTTCACGTGTATGATCATGCACTTATAACCTGGCTATAATACACATATCACGTGACTGATTATGCACTCTTCACGTGGCAGATCATGCTCTGATCACGTGCCAGATCATGCACTGATCACGTGGCTGATCATGCACTGATCCCCTGGGTGATCATACACTCATCACATGGCTGATCATACACTGATCACGTGACTGATCATGCACTAGTCACGTTACGGATCATGCACTGATCATGCGGCTGAACATTCACTGATCATGAGGCTGTTCATGAACTCATCACGTGTGTGATCATGCACTGATCACCTTACTGATAATGCACTGAACACGTGCCTGATCATGCACTGATCACGTGGCTCATCATGCACTAATCACGAACCTGTTCATACACTGATTACGTGACTGTGCATGCACTGAAAACTTGGCTGATCTTGCACGGTTCATGTGGCTGATCATGCACTGATCACGTGGTTGACCATACACTGATCACATGGCTGATCATTAACTAATCACGTAGGTGATCATACACTGATCACGTGACTGTGCATGCACTGATCACAAGGCTGATCATGCACTGATCACGAAGCTGATCATACACTGATCATGTGACTGTGGATGCACTGATCACGTGCCTGATCATGCACTGATCACGTGCCTGATCATGCACTGATCACGTAGATATCATGCACTAGTCACGTGGTTATCATGCACTGATCACGTGGCTGATCATACTCTGATCACGTGACTGATCACGCACTGATCAAGAGCCTGACCATGCACTGATCCCGTGAGTGATCATGCACTGATCAGGTGACTGATCATGCACTGATCACGTGCCTGATCATGCACTGAGGACGTGGCTGATCATGTACTGATCACGAAGCTGATCACACAATGGTCATGTGACTGTACATGCACTGATCATTTGGCTCATCATGCACTGATCACGTGACTCATCATGCAGGGGTCACATGGCTTTCATGCACTAATCACGTGGCTGATCATTCACTGTTCATGTGACTGATCATGCACTGATCACATGCCTGATCATGCACTGATCACGTGGATGATCATGTGCTGATAACCTGGCTATCATACACTGATCACGGGACTGATTATGCACTCTTCACGTGCCAGATCATGCACTGTTCACGTGACTGATCATGCTCTCATCACCTGCCTGATCATGCACTGATCAAGTGGCTGATCATGCACTTATCACGAAGCTGATCATACACTGGTCACGTGACTGTGCATGCACTGATCACATGGCTGATCATGCACTGATCACGTGCCTGATCATGCACTGATAACCTGGCTATTATACACTGATCATGTGACTGATAATGCACTCTTCACGTGCCTGATCATGCACTGATCATGTGGCTGATCATGCAAAGAAGACAAAGCTGATCATACACTGATCACTGGTCCATGCATGCACTGATCACGTGGCTCATCATGCACTGATAATGAAGCTATTCATACACTGGTCACGTGACTGTGCATGTACTGATCATGTGGCTGATCATGCACTGATCCCATGGCTGATCATGCACGGATCACGTGGCTGATCATGCACTGAAGACGAAGCTGATCATACACTGATCATGGGACCATGCATGCACTGATCACGTGGCTGAGCATGCACTGATCACGTGGGTGAACATGCACTGATCACATGGCTGATCATACACTGATACTGAGGCTGTTCATGCACTCATCACGTGTCTGATCATACACTGATCACATTACTGATAATGCACTGAACACCTGCCTGATTATGCACTGATCACGTGGCTCATCATGCACTGATCACGAAGCTGATCATACACTGATTTCGTGACTTTGCATGCATTGATCACTTGGCTGATCTTGCACTGTTCATATGGCTGATCATGCACTGATCACGTGGTTGATCATACACTGATCACGTGGCTGACCATGAACTAATCACGAAGCTGATCATACACTGATAACGTGACTGTGCATGCACTGATCACGTGGCTGATCATGCACTGTTCATGTGCCTGATACACTGATCATGAGACTGCACATGCATTGATCACGTGCCTGATCATGCACTGATGACGTGGCTGACCATGCACTGATCTCGAAGCTGATCATACACTGATCACGTGACTGTGCCTGCTCTGATCACATGGCTGATCATGCACTGATCACGTGGCTGATCATGCACAGATCACGTGGGAGATAATGCACTGAGCAGGTGACTGATTATGCACTCTTCACGTGCCTGATCATGCACTGATCTCGTGGCTGATCATGCACTGATCACGTGGCTGATCATGCACTGATCACTTGGGATATAATGCACTGATCACGAGCCAGATCATGCACTGAGCACGTGGCTGATCATGCACTGATCACGTGGCTGATCATACACTGACAACGTGACTGTGCATGCACTGATCACCTGCCTGTATCATGAACTTTTCACGTGGCTGAACATTCACTGATCACGAAGCTGATCATACACTGTTCACGTGACTGTGTATGCAGTGATCACTTGGCTGATAATGCACTTACCACGTTGGTGATCATGCACTGATCATGAAGCTGATGATAGAGTGATCACGGGACTGTGCATGCACTGATCACATGGCTGATCATGCACTGATCACGTGGCTGAACATGCACTGATAACTTTGCTATCATACACTGATCACGTGACTGTGCATGCACTGATCACATGGCTGATCATGCACTGATCACGTGGATGATCATGCGCTGATAAACTGGCTATCATACACTGATCACGTGACTGATTATGCACTCTTCACGTGCCAGATCATGCACTGATCACGTGGCTGACCATGCACTGATCACGAAGCTGATCATACACTGATAACATGGCTGATCATACACTGATCACGTGCCTGATCATGCACTGATCACATGGCTGATCATGCACTGATCACGAAGCTGATCATACAGTGATCACGTGACTGTGCATGCACTGATCACATGGCTGATCATGCACTGATCACGTGGATGATCATGCGCTGATAAACTGGCTATCATACACTGATCACGTGACTGATTATGCACTCTTCACGTGCCAGATCATGCACTGATCACGTGGCTGATCATGCAGTGATCACCTGGGTGATCATGCACTGATCATGCGGCTGATCATACACTGATCATGAGGCTGTTCATGCACTCATCACGTGTCTGATCATACACTGAACACGTGGCTCATCATGAACTAATCACGAAGGTGATCATACACTGATCATGTGACTGTGCATGCACTGATCACAAGGCTGATCATGCAATGATCACGTTGCTGATCATGCACTGATCTCGTGGCTGATCATGCAGTGATTACGTGGCTGATCATGCACTGATCACGAAGCTGATCATACACTGATCCCGTGACTGTGCATTCACTGATCACGTGGCTGATCATGCACTGATCACGTGGTTGATCTTGCACTCATCACGAAGCTGATCATGCACTGATCACGTGACTGTGCATGCACCGATCACATGGCTGATCATGCACTGATCACGTGCCTGATCATGCACTGATCACATGGCTGATCATGCTCTGATCACGAAGCTGATCATACACTGCTCACGTGACACTGCATGCGCTGATGATATGGCTGAACGTGCAATGATCACGTGGCTGATCATGCACTGATTACGTGGCTGATCATGCACTGATCACTTGGGAGATAATGCACTGATCACGTGACTGAACATGCACTGATCACGAAGCTGATCATACACGGATCACGTGACTGCGCATGCACTGATCACGTGGCTGAACATACAATGATCACGTGGCTGATCATGCACTGATCACGATGCTGATCATACACTGATCTCGTGACTGTGCATGCACTGATCACCTGCCTGATCATGCACGTTTCACGTGGCTGACCATGCACTGATAACTTTGATATAATACACTGATCACGTGACTGGTCATGCACATTGACGTGCCTGATCATGCACGGATCACTTGGCTGACCATGCACTGATCACTTGGGAGATAATGCACTGATCACGTGGCTGTCCATGCACTGATCCCGAAGCTGATCATACACTGATCACATGGCTGATCATACACTGATCACGTGCCTGATCATGCACTGATCACATTGCTGATCATGCTCTGATCACGAAGCTGATCATACACTGATCACGTGACTCTGCATGCAGTGATCATGTGGCTGAACGTGCAATGATCACGTGGCTAATCATGCACTGATCACGTGGCTGATCATGCACTGATCACTTGGGAGATAATGCACTGATCAGGTGACTGATCATGCACTCTTCACGTGCCTGATCATGCACTGCTCACGTGGCTGATCATGCACTGATCACGTGGCTGATCATGAACTGATCACTTGGGATATAATGCACTGATCACGTGCCAGATCATGCAATGATCACATGCCTGATCATGCACTGATGACGTGGCTGACCATGCACTGATCTCGAAGCTGATCATACACTGATCACGTGACTGGGCATGCTCTGATCACGTGGGTGAACATGCACTGATCACATGGCTGATCATACACTGATACTGAGGCTGTTCATGCACTCATCACGTGTCTGATCATACACTGATCACATTACTGATAATGCACTGAACACCTGCCTGATTATGCACTGATCACGTGGCTCATCATGCACTGATCACTTGGGATATAATGCACTGATCACGTGCCAGATCATGCACTGATCACGTGGCTGATCATGCACTGATCACGTGGCTGATCATGCACTGATAACTTGGGATATAATGCACTGATCACGTGCCAGATCATGCACTGATCACGTGCCAGATCATGCACTGATCACGTGGCTGATCATGCACTGACCACCTGGGAGATAATGCACTGAGCAGGTGACTGATCATGCACTCTTCACGTGCCTGATCATGCACTGATCACGTGGCTGCTCATGCACTGATCACGTGGCTGATCATGCACTGATCACGAGGGAGATAATGCACTGAGCAGGTGACTGATCATGCACTCTTCACGTGCGTGATCAGGCACTGATCACGTGGCTGATCATGCACGGATCACGTGGCTGATCATGCACTGAAGACGAAGCTGATCATACACTGATCATGGGACCATGCATGCACTGATCACGTGGCTGAGCATGCACTGATCACGTGGGTGAACATGCACTGATCACATGGCTGATCATACACTGATACTGAGGCTGTTCATGCACTCATCACGTGTCTGATCATACACTGATCACATTACTGATAATGCACTGAACACCTGCCTGATTATGCACTGATCACGTGGCTCATCATGCACTGATCACGAAGCTGATCATACACTGATTTCGTGACTTTGCATGCATTGATCACTTGGCTGATCTTGCACTGTTCATATGGCTGATCATGCACTGATCACGTGGTTGATCATACACTGATCACGTGGCTGACCATGAACTAATCACGAAGCTGATCATACACTGATAAAGTGACTGTGCATGCACTGATCACGTGGCTGATCATGCACTGTTCATGTGCCTGATACACTGATCACGAGACTGCACATGCACTGATCACGTGGCTGATCATGCACTAATCCTGAAGCTGATCATACACTGATCACGTGACTCTGCATGCACTGATCACGCGGCTGAACATACAATGATCACATGGCTGATCATGCACTTATCACGATGCTGATCATACACTGATCATGTGACTGTGCATGCTCTGATCACATGCCTGATCATGCACTAATCACGTGGCTGACCATGCACTGATCACGAAGCTGATCATACACTGATCACATGGCTGATCATACACTGATCACGTGCCTGATCATGCACTGATCACATGGCTGATCATGCACTGATCACGAAGCTGATCATACACTGATCACGTGACTGTTCATGCACTGATCACATGGCTGATCATGCACTGATCACGTGGATGATCATGCGCTGATAAACTGGCTATCATACACTGATCACGTGACTGATTATGCACTCTTCACGTGCCAGATCATGCACTGATCACGTGGCTGATCATGCAGTGATCACCTGGGTGATCATGCACTGATCATGCGGCTGATCATACACTGATCATGAGGCTGTTCATGCACTCATCACGTGTCTGATCATACACTGAACACGTGGCTCATCATGAACTAATCACGAAGGTGATCATACACTGATCATGTGACTGTGCATGCACTGATCACAAGGCTGATCATGCAATGATCACGTGGCTGATCATGCACTGATCTCGTGGCTGATCATGCAGTGATTACGTGGCTGATCATGCACTGATCACGAAGCTGATCATACACTGATCCCGTGACTGTGCATTCACTGATCACGTGGCTGATCATGCACTGATCACGTGGTTGATCTTGCACTCATCACGAAGCTGATCATACACTGATCACGTGACTCTGCATGCACTGATCACATGGCTGATCATGCACTGATCACGTGCCTGATCATGCACTGATCACATGGCTGATCATGCTCTGATCACGAAGCTGATCATACACTGATCACGTGACACTGCATGCGCTGATCATGTGGCTGAACGTGCAATGATCACGTGGCTGATCATGCACTGATTACGTGGCTGATCAAGCACTGATCACTTGGGAGATAATGCACTGATCACGTGACTGAACATGCACTGATCACGAAGCTGATCATACACGGATCACGTGACTGCGCATGCACTGATCACGTGGCTGAACATACAATGATCACGTGGCTGATCAGGCACTGATCACGAAGCTGATCATACACTGATCTCGTGACTGTGCATGCACTGATCACCTGCCTGATCATGCACGTTTCACGTGGCTGACCATTCACTGAACATGAAGCTGATCATACACTGAGCACATGGCTGATCATACACTGAACACGTGCCTGATCATGCACTGATCACATGGCTGATCATGCACTGATCACGAAGCTGATCATACACTGATCACGTGACTGTGCATGCACTGATCACATGGCTGATCATGCACTGATCACGTGGCTGATCATGCACTGATCACCTGGGTGATCATGCACTGATCACATGGCAGATCATACACTGATCACGTGACTGATCATGCACTAATCACGTTACGGACCATGCCCTGATCATGCGGCTGATCATACACTGATCATGAGGCTGTTCATGCCCTCATCACGTGTCTGATCCTACACTGACCACCTTACTGATAATGCACTGAACCCGTGCCTGATCATGCACTGATCACGTGGCTCATCATGCACTGATCACGTGGCTGAACATGCACTGATCACGAAGCTGATCATACACTGTTCACGTGACTGTGCATGCACTGATAACGTGGCTGAACATGCAATGATCACGTGGCTGATCATGCACTGATCACGAAGCTCAACATACACTGATCCCGAAGCTGACCATACACTGATCACGTGACTGTGCATGCTCTGATCACATGGCTGATCATGCACTGTTCACGTGGATGATCATGCACTTATAACCTGGCTATAATACACCAATCACATGACTGATTATGCACTCTTCACGTCGCAGATCATGCTCTGATCACGTGCCAGATCATGCACTGATCACGTGGCTGATCATGCACTGATCACCTGGGTGATCATACACTCATCACATGGCTGATCATACACTGATCACGTGACTGATCATGCACTAGTCACGTTACGGATCATGCACTGATCATGCGGCTGAACATTCACTGATCATGAGGCTGTTCATGAACTCATCACGTGTGTGATCATACACTGATCACCTTACTGATAATGCACTGAACACGTGCCTGATCATGCACTGATCACGTGGCTCATCATGCACTAATCACGAACCTGTTCATACACTGATTACGTGACTGTGCATGCACTGAAAACTTGGCTGATCTTGCACGGTTCATGTGGCTGATCATGCACTGATCACGTGGTTGACCATACACTGATCACGTGGCTGATCATTAACTAATCACGTAGGTGATCATACACTGATCACGTGACTGTGCATGCACTGATCACAAGGCTGATCATGCACTGATCACGAAGCTGATCATACACTGATCATGTGACTGTGGATGCACTGATCACGTGCCTGATCATGCACTGATCACGTAGATATCATGCACTAGTCACGTGGTTATCATGCACTGACCACGTGGCTGATCATACTCTGATCACGTGACTGATCACGCACTGATCAAGAGCCTGACCATGCAGTGATCCCGTGAGTGATCATGCACTGATCAGGTGACTGATCATGCACTGATCACGTGCCTGATCATGCACTGAGGACGTGGCTGATCATGTACTGATCACGAAGCTGATCACACAATGGTCATGTGACTGTACATGCACTGATCACTTGGCTCATCATGCACTGATCACGTGACTCATCATGCAGGGGTCACGTGGCTTTCATGCACTAATCACGTGGCTGATCATTCACTGTTCATGTGACTGATCATGCACTGATCACATGCCTGATCATGCACTGATCACGTGGATGATCATGCGCTGATAACCTGGCTATCATACACTGATCACGTGACTGATTATGCACTCTTCACGTGCCAGATCATGCGCTGTTCACGTGACTGATCATGCTCTCATCACCTGTCTGATCATGCACTGATCAAGTGGCTGATCATGCACTTATCACGAAGCTGATCATACACTGGTCACGTGACTGTGCATGCACTGGTCACATGGCTGATCATGCACTGATCACGTGGATGATCATGCGCTGATAAACTGGCTATCATACACTGATCACGTGACTGATTATGCACTCTTCACGTGCCAGATCATGCACTGATCACGTGGCTGATCATGCAGTGATCACCTGGGTGATCATGCACTGATCATGCGGCTGATCATACACTGATCATGAGGCTGTTCATGCACTCATCACGTGTCTGATCATACACTGAACACGTGGCTCATCATGAACTAATCACGAAGGTGATCATACACTGATCATGTGACTGTGCATGCACTGATCACAAGGCTGATCATGCAATGATCACGTGGCTGATCATGCACTGATCTCGTGGCTGATCATGCAGTGATTACGTGGCTGATCATGCACTGATCACGAAGCTGATCATACACTGATCCCGTGACTGTGCATTCACTGATCACGTGGCTGATCATGCACTGATCACGTGGTTGATCTTGCACTCATCACGAAGCTGATCATACACTGATCACGTGACTCTGCATGCACTGATCACATGGCTGATCATGCACTGATCACGTGCCTGATCATGCACTGATCACATGGCTGATCATGCTCTGATCACGAAGCTGATCATACACTGATCACGTGACACTGCATGCGCTGATCATGTGGCTGAACGTGCAATGATCACGTGGCTGATCATGCACTGATTACGTGGCTGATCAAGCACTGATCACTTGGGAGATAATGCACTGATCACGTGACTGAACATGCACTGATCACGAAGCTGATCATACACGGATCACGTGACTGCGCATGCACTGATCACGTGGCTGAACATACAATGATCACGTGGCTGATCAGGCACTGATCACGAAGCTGATCATACACTGATCTCGTGACTGTGCATGCACTGATCACCTGCCTGATCATGCACGTTTCACGTGGCTGACCATTCACTGAACATGAAGCTGATCATACACTGAGCACATGGCTGATCATACACTGAACACGTGCCTGATCATGCACTGATCACATGGCTGATCATGCACTGATCACGAAGCTGATCATACACTGATCACGTGACTGTGCATGCACTGATCACATGGCTGATCATGCACTGATCACGTGGCTGATCATGCACTGATCACCTGGGTGATCATGCACTGATCACATGGCAGATCATACACTGATCACGTGACTGATCATGCACTAATCACGTTACGGACCATGCCCTGATCATGCGGCTGATCATACACTGATCATGAGGCTGTTCATGCCCTCATCACGTGTCTGATCCTACACTGACCACCTTACTGATAATGCACTGAACCCGTGCCTGATCATGCACTGATCACGTGGCTCATCATGCACTGATCACGTGGCTGAACATGCACTGATCACGAAGCTGATCATACACTGTTCACGTGACTGTGCATGCACTGATAACGTGGCTGAACATGCAATGATCACGTGGCTGATCATGCACTGATCACGAAGCTCAACATACACTGATCCCGAAGCTGACCATACACTGATCACGTGACTGTGCATGCTCTGATCACATGGCTGATCATGCACTGTTCACGTGGATGATCATGCACTTATAACCTGGCTATAATACACCAATCACATGACTGATTATGCACTCTTCACGTGGCAGATCATGCTCTGATCACGTGCCAGATCATGCACTGATCACGTGGCTGATCATGCACTGATCACCTGGGTGATCATACACTCATCACATGGCTGATCATACACTGATCACGTGACTGATCATGCACTAGTCACGTTACGGATCATGCACTGATCATGCGGCTGAACATTCACTGATCATGAGGCTGTTCATGAACTCATCACGTGTGTGATCATACACTGATCACCTTACTGATAATGCACTGAACACGTGCCTGATCATGCACTGATCACGTGGCTCATCATGCACTAATCACGAACCTGTTCATACACTGATTACGTGACTGTGCATGCACTGAAAACTTGGCTGATCTTGCACGGTTCATGTGGCTGATCATGCACTGATCACGTGGTTGACCATACACTGATCACGTGGCTGATCATTAACTAATCACGTAGGTGATCATACACTGATCACGTGACTGTGCATGCACTGATCACAAGGCTGATCATGCACTGATCACGAAGCTGATCATACACTGATCATGTGACTGTGGATGCACTGATCACGTGCCTGATCATGCACTGATCACGTAGATATCATGCACTAGTCACGTGGTTATCATGCACTGACCACGTGGCTGATCATACTCTGATCACGTGACTGATCACGCACTGATCAAGAGCCTGACCATGCAGTGATCCCGTGAGTGATCATGCACTGATCAGGTGACTGATCATGCACTGATCACGTGCCTGATCATGCACTGAGGACGTGGCTGATCATGTACTGATCACGAAGCTGATCACACAATGGTCATGTGACTGTACATGCACTGATCACTTGGCTCATCATGCACTGATCACGTGACTCATCATGCAGGGGTCACGTGGCTTTCATGCACTAATCACGTGGCTGATCATTCACTGTTCATGTGACTGATCATGCACTGATCACATGCCTGATCATGCACTGATCACGTGGATGATCATGCGCTGATAACCTGGCTATCATACACTGATCACGTGACTGATTATGCACTCTTCACGTGCCAGATCATGCGCTGTTCACGTGACTGATCATGCTCTCATCACCTGTCTGATCATGCACTGATCAAGTGGCTGATCATGCACTTATCACGAAGCTGATCATACACTGGTCACGTGACTGTGCATGCACTGGTCACATGGCTGATCATGCACTGATCACGTGCCTGATCATGCACTGATAACCTGGCTATTATACACTGATCATGTGACTGATAATGCACTCTTCACGTGCCTGATCATGCACTGATCATGTGGCTGATCATGCAAAGAAGACAAAGCTGATCATACACTGATCACTGGACCATGCATGCACTGATCACGTGGCTCATCATGCACTGATAATGAAGCTATTCATACACAAGTCACGTGACTGTGCATGTACTGATCATGTGGCTGATCATGCACTGATCCCATGGCTGATCATGCACGGATCACGTGGCTGATCATGCACTGAAGATGAAGCTGATCATACACTGATCATGGGACCATGCATGCACTGATCACGTGGCTGAGCATGCACTGATCACGTGGGTGAACATGCACTGATCACATGGCTGATCATACACTGATACTGAGGCTGTTCATGCACTCATCACGTGTCTGATCATACACTGATCACATTACTGATAATGCACTGAACACCTGCCTGATTATGCACTGATCACGTGGCTCATCATGCACTGATCACGAAGCTGATCATACACTGATTTCGTGACTTTGCATGCATTGATCACTTGGCTGATCTTGCACTGTTCATATGGCTGATCATGCACTGATCACGTGGTTGATCATACACTGATCACGTGGCTGACCATGAACTAATCACGAAGCTGCTCATACACTGATAACGTGACTGTGCATGCACTGATCACGTGGCTGATCATGCACTGTTCATGTGCCTGATACACTGATCACGAGACTGCACATGCACTGATCACGTGCCTGATCATGCACTGATGACGTGGCTGACCATGCACTGATCTCGAAGCTGATCATACACTGATCACGTGACTGTGCCTGCTCTGATCACATGGCTGATCATGCACTGATCACGTGGCTGATCATGCACTGATCACGTGGGAGATAATGCACTGAGCAGGTGACTGATTATGCACTCTTCACGTGCTTGATCATGCACTGATCTCGTGGCTGATCATGCACTGATCACGTGGCTGATCATGCACTGATCACTGGGGATATAATGCACTGATCACGTGCCAGATCATGCACGGAGCACGTGGCTGATCATGCACTGATCACGTGGCTGATCATACACTGACCACGTGACTGTGCATGCACTGATCACCTGCCTGTATCATGAACCTTTCACGTGGCTGAACATGCACTGATCACGAAGCTGATCATACACTGTTCACGAGACTGTGTATGCAGTGATCACATGGCTGATAATGCACTTACCACGTTGGTGATCATGCACTGATCATGAAGCTGATGATAGAGTGATCACGGGACTGTGCATGCACTGATCACGTGGCTGATCATGCACTGATCACGTGGCTGAACATGCACTGATAACTTTGCTATCATACACTGATCACGTGACTGTGCATGCACTGATCACATGGCTGATCATGCACTGATCACGTGGATGATCATGCGCTGATAAACTGGCTATCATACACTGATCACGTGACTGATTATGCACTCTTCACGTGCCAGATCATGCACTGATCACGTGGCTGATCATGCAGTGATCACCTGGGTGATCATGCACTGATCATGCGGCTGATCATACACTGATCATGAGGCTGTTCATGCACTCATCACGTGTCTGATCATACACTGAACACGTGGCTCATCATGAACTAATCACGAAGGTGATCATACACTGATCATGTGACTGTGCATGCACTGATCACAAGGCTGATCATGCAATGATCACGTGGCTGATCATGCACTGATCTCGTGGCTGATCATGCAGTGATTACGTGGCTGATCATGCACTGATCACGAAGCTGATCATACACTGATCCCGTGACTGTGCATTCACTGATCACGTGGCTGATCATGCACTGATCACGTGGTTGATCTTGCACTCATCACGAAGCTGATCATACACTGATCACGTGACTGTGCATGCACTGATCACATGGCTGATCATGCACTGATCACGTGCCTGATCATGCACTGATCACATGGCTGATCATTCTCTGATCACGAAGCTGATCATACACTGATCACGTGACACTGCATGCGCTGATCATGTGGCTGAACGTGCAATGATCACCTGGCTGATCATGCACTGATTACGTGGCTGATCATGCACTGATCACTTGGGAGATAATGCACTGATCACGTGACTGAACATGCACTGATCACGAAGCTGATCATACACGGATCACGTGCCTGATCATGCACTGATCACGTGGCTGATCATGCACTGATCACGTGGCTGATCATGCACTGATCACTTGGGATATAATGCACTGATCACGTGCCAGATCATGCACTGATCACGTGGCTGATCATGCACTGATCACGTGGCTGATCATGCACTGATCACTTGGATATAATGCACTGATCACGTGCCAGATCATGCAATGATCACATGCCTGATCATACACTGATGACGTGGCTGACCATGCACTGATCTCGAAGCTGATCATACACTGATCACGTGACTGGGCATGCTCTGATCACGTGGGTGAACATGCACTGATCACATGGCTGATCATACACTGATACTGAGGCTGTTCATGCACTCATCACGTGTCTGATCATACACTGATCACATTACTGATAATGCACTGAACACCTGCCTGATTATGCACTGATCACGTGGCTCATCATGCACTGATCACGAAGCTGATCATACACTGATTTCGTGACTTTGCATGCATTGATCACTTGGCTGATCTTGCACTGTTCATATGGCTGATCATGCACTGATCACGTGGTTGATCATACACTGATCACGTGGCTGACAATGAACTAATCACGAAGCTGATCATACACTGATAACGTGACTGTGCATGCACTGATCACGTGGCTGATCATGCACTGTTCATGTGCCGGATACACTGATCACGTGCCAGATCATGCACTGATCACGTGCCTGTTCATGCACTGATGACGTGGCTGACCATGCACTGATCTCGAAGCTGATCATACACTGATCACGTGACTGTGCATGCTCTGATCACATGGCTGATCATGCACTGATCACGTGGCTGATCATGCACTGATCACGTGGGAGATAATGCACTGAGCAGGTGACTGATCATGCACTCTTCACGTTCCTGATCATGCACTGATCACGTGGCTGATCATGCACTGATCACGTGGCTGATCAGGCACTGATCACTTGGGATATAATGCACTGATCACGTGCCAGATCATGCACTGATCACGTGGCTGATCATACACTGATCACGTGGCTGATCATACACTGACCACGTGACTGTGCATGCACTGATCACCTGCCTGATCATGAACTTTTCACGTGGCTGAACATGCACTGATCACGAAGCTGATCATACACTGTTCACGTGACTGTGTATGCACTGATCACATGGCTGATAATGCACTTATCACGTTGGTGATCATGCACTGATCATGAAGCTGATGATACAGTGATCACGGGACTGTGCATGCACTGATCACGTGGCTGATCATGCACTGATCACGTGGCTGATCATGCACTGATCACTTGGGATATAATGCACTGATCACGTGCCAGATCATACACTGATCACATGGCTGATCATACACTGATCACGTGCCTGATCATGCACTGATCACATGGCTGATCATGCTCTGATCACGAGCTGATCATACACTGATCACGTGACTCTGCATGCAGTGATCATGTGGCTGAACGTGCAATGATCACTTGGGAGATAATGCACTGATCAGGTGACTGATCATGCACTCTTCAGGTGCCTGATCATGCACTGATCACGTGGCTGATCATGCACTGATCACGTGGCTGATCATGCACTGATCACTTGGGATATAATGCACTGATCACGTGCCAGATCATGCACTGATCACGTGGCTGATCATGCACTGATCACGTGGCTGATCATGCACTGATCACTTGGGATATAATGCACTGATCACGTGCCAGATCATGCACTGATCACGTGCCTGATCATGCACTGATGACGTGGCTGACCATGCACTGATCTCGAAGCTGATCATACACTGATCACGTGACTGTGCATGCTCTGATCACATGGCTGATCATGCACTGATCACGTGGCTGATCATGCACTGATCACGTGGGAGATAATGCACTGAGCATGTGACTGATCATGCACTCTTCACGTGCCTGATCATGCACTGATCACGTGGCTGATCATGCACTGATCACGTGGCTGATCATGCACTGATCACTTGGGATATAATGCACTGATCACGTGCCAGATCATGCACTGATCACGTGGCTGATCATGCACTGATCACGTGGCTGATCATGCACTGATCACTTGGGATATAATGCACTGATCACGTGCCAGATCATGCACTGATCACGTGCCTGATCATGCACTGATGACGTGGCTGACCATGCACTGATCTCGAAGCTGATCATACACTGATCACGTGACTGTGCATGCTCTGATCACATGGCTGATCATGCACTGTTCACGTGGATGATCATGCACTTATAACCTGGCTATAATACACCAATCACATGACTGATTATGCACTCTTCACGTGGCAGATCATGCTCTGATCACGTGCCAGATCATGCACTGATCACGTGGCTGATCATGCACTGATCACCTGGGTGATCATACACTCATCACATGGCTGATCATACACTGATCACGTGACTGATCATGCACTAGTCACGTTACGGATCATGCACTGATCATGCGGCTGAACATTCACTGATCATGAGGCTGTTCATGAACTCATCACGTGTGTGATCATACACTGATCACCTTACTGATAATGCACTGAACACGTGCCTGATCATGCACTGATCACGTGGCTCATCATGCACTAATCACGAAGCTGTTCATACACTGATTACGTGACTGTGCATGCACTGAAAACTTGGCTGATCTTGCACGGTTCATGTGGCTGATCATGCACTGATCACGTGGTTGACCATACACTGATCACGTGGCTGATCATTAACTAATCACGTAGGTGATCATACACTGATCACGTGACTGTGCATGCACTGATCACAAGGCTGATCATGCACTGATCACGAAGCTGATCATACACTGATCATGTGACTGGGGATGCACTGATCACGTGCCTGATCATGCACTGATCACGTAGATATCATGCACTAGTCACGTGGTTATCATGCACTGATCACGTGGCTGATCATACTCTGATCACGTGACTGATCACGCACTGATCAAGAGCCTGACCATGCACTGATCCCGTGAGTGATCATGCACTGATCAGGTGACTGATCATGCACTGATCACGTGCCTGATCATGCACTGAGGACGTGGCTGATCATGTACTGATCACGAAGCTGATCACACAATGGTCATGTGACTGTACATGCACTGATCACTTGGCTCATCATGCACTGATCACGTGACTCATCATGCAGGGGTCACGTGGCTTTCATGCACTAATCACGTGGCTGATCATTCACTGTTCATGTGACTGATCATGCACTGATCACATGCCTGATCATGCACTGATCACGTGGATGATCATGCGCTGATAACCTGGCTATCATACACTGATCACGTGACTGATTATGCACTCTTCACGTGCCAGATCATGCACTGTTCACGTGACTGATCATGCTCTCATCACCTGCCTGATCATGCACTGATCAAGTGGCTGATCATGCACTTATCACGAAGCTGATCATACACTGGTCACGTGACTGTGCATGCACTGGTCACATGGCTGATCATGCACTGATCACGTGCCTGATCATGCACTGATAACCTGGCTATTATACACTGATCATGTGACTGATAATGCACTCTTCACGTGCCTGATCATGCACTGATCATGTGGCTGATCATGCAAAGAAGACAAAGCTGATCATACACTGATCACTGGACCATGCATGCACTGATCATGTGGCTCATCATGCACTGATAATGAAGCTATTCATACACTGGTCATGTGACTGTGCATGTACTGATCATGTGGCTGATCATGCACTGATCCCATGGCTGATCATGCACGGATCACGTGGCTGATCATGCACTGAAGACGAAGCTGATCATACACTGATCATGGGACCATGCATGCAATGATCACGTGGCTGAGCATGCACTGATCACGTGGGTGAACATGCACTGATCACATGGCTGATCATACACTGATACTGAGGCTGTTCATGCACTCATCACGTGTCTGATCATACACTGATCACATTACTGATAATGCACTGAACACCTGCCTGATTATGCACTGATCACGTGGCTCATCATGCACTGATCACGAAGCTGATCATACACTGATTTCGTGACTTTGCATGCATTGATCACTTGGCTGATCTTGCACTGTTCATATGGCTGATCATGCACTGATCACGTGGTTGATCATACACTGATCACGTGGCTGACCATGAACTAATCACGAAGCTGATCATACACTGATAACGTGACTGTGCATGCACTGATCACGTGGCTGATCATGCACTGTTCATGTGCCTGATACACTGATCACGAGACTGCACATGCACTGATCACGTGGCTGATCATGCACTAATCCTGAAGCTGATCATACACTGATCACGTGACTCTGCATGCACTGATCACGCGGCTGAACAAACAATGATCACGTGGCTGATCATGCACGGCTCACGAAGCTGATCATACACTGATCACGTGACTGTGCATGCACTGATCACGTGGCTGAACATACAATGATCACATGGCTGATCATGCACTTATCACGACGCTGATCATACACTGATCATGTGACTGTGCATGCTCTGATCACATGCCTGATCATTCACTAATCACGTGGCTGACCATGCACTGATCACGAAGTTGATCATACACTGATCACGAGCCTGATCATGCACTGATCACATGGCTGACCATGCACTGATCTCGAAGCTGATCGTACACTGATCACGTGACTGTGCATGCTCTGATCACATGGCTGATCATGCACTGTTCACGTGGATGATCATGCACTTATAACCTGGCTATAATACACCAATCACGTGACTGATTATGCACTCTTCACTTGGCAGATAATGCTCTGATCACGTGCCAGTTCATGCACTGCTCACGTGGTGATCATGCACTGATCACCTGAGTGATCATACACTCATCACATGGCTGATCATACACTGATCACGTGACTGATCATGCACTAATCACTTTACGGATCATGCACTGATCATGCGGCTGAACATACACTGATCATGAGACTGTTCATGCACTCATCAGGTGTCTGATCATACACTGATCACCTTACTGATAATGCACTGAACACGTGCCTTATCATGCACTGATCACTTGGCTCATCATGCACTGATCACGAATCTGTTCATACACTGATTACGGGACTGTTCATGCACTGAACACTTGGCTGATCTTGCACTGTTCATGTGGCTGATCATGCACTGATCACGTGGTTGATCATACACTGATCACGTGGCTGATCATGAACTAATCACGTAGGTGATCATACACTGATCATGTGACTGTGCATGCACTGATCACAAGGCTGATCATGCACTGATCACGTGGCTGATCATTCAATGATCCCATGCCTGATCATACACTGATCATGAGACTGCACATGCACTGATCACGTGGCTGAACATTCACTGATCACGAAGCTGATCATACACTGATCATGTGACTGTGGATGCACGGATCACGTGCCTGATCATGCACTGATCACGTAACTATCATGCACTAGTCACGTGGTTATCATGCACTGATCACGTGGCTGATCATACACTGATCACGTGACTGTGCATGCACTGATCACGTGGCTGATCATGCACGGATCACGAAGCTGTTCATACATTGATCACGTGATTGTGCATGCACTGATCACCTGGCCTATCATGCACTGATAAACTTGCTATCATACACTGATCAGTTGACTGATCATGCACTCTTCACGTGCCTGATCATGCACTGATCACGTGGCTGACCATGCACTGATCACGTGGCTGAAAATGCACTGAACACGTGACTCATCATGCAGGGGTCACGTGGCTTTCATGCACTAATCACGTGGTTGATCATTCACTGATCATGTGCCTGATCATGCACTGATCACATGCCTGATCATGAACTGATCCCGTGCCTGATAATGCACTTATCACGTGGCTGAAAATGCACTGATCACGTGACTGATCATGTAGGGGTCACGTGGCTTTCATGCACTAATTACGTGGTTGATCATTCACTGATCATGTGCCTGATCATGCACTCTTCACGTGCCTGATCATGCACTGATCACGCGGCTGAACATGCACTGATCACGAAGCTGATCATACACTGATCACGTGACTGTGCATGCACTAATCACGTGGCTGATCATGCACTGATAACTTTGCTATCATACACTGATCACGTGACGGATCATACACACTTGACCTGCCTGATCATGCACTGATCCCGTGGCTGACCATGCACTGATCATGAAATTGATCATACACTGATCACATGGCTGATCATACACTGATCACGTGCCTGATCATGCACTGATCACATGGCTGATCATGCTCTGATCACGAAGCTGATTATACACTGATCACGTGACACTGCATGCGCTGATCATGTGGCTGAACGTGCAATGATCACCTGGCTGATCATGCACTGATCACTTGGGAGATAATGCACTGATCACGTGACTGATCATTCACTCTTCACGTGCCTGACCATGCACTGATCAAGTGGCTGAACATACACTGATCACGAAGCTGATCATACACTGATCACGTGACTGTGCATGCACTGATCACGTGGCTGAACATACAATGATCACGTGGCTGATCATGCACTGATCACGAAGCTGATCATACACTGATCATGTGACTGTGCATGCACTGATCACATGGCTGAACATACAATGATCACGTGGCTGATCATGTACTGATCACGATGCTGATCATACACTGATCACGTGACTGTGCATGCACTGATCACCTGCCTGATCATGCACTTTTCACGTGGATGACCATGCACTGATCCCGAAGCTGATCACACACTGAGCACATGGCTGATCATACACTGAACACGTGCCTGATCATGCACTGATCACATGGCTGATAATGCACTGATCACGGCTGATCATACACTGATCACTTGACTGTGCATGCACTGATCACATGGCTGATCATGCACTGATCACGTGGCTGATCATGCACTGATCACGTGGCTGAACATGCACTGATCACGAAGCTGATCATACACAGATCACCTGACTGTGCATGCACTAATCACTTGGCTGATCATGCACTGATAACTTTGCTATCATACACTGATCACGTGACTGATCATGCAAACTTGACGTGCCTGATCATACACTGATCACATGGCTGACCATGCACTGATCACTTGGGAGATAATGCACTGATCACGTGGCTGTCCATGCACTGATCACGAAGCTGATCATACCCTGATAACATGGCTGATCATACACAGATCACGTGCCTGATCATGCACTGATCACATGGCTGATCATGCACTGCCCACGAAGCTGATCATACACTGATCACGTGACTCTGCATGCACTGATCATGTGGCTGAACATACAATGATCACGTGGCTCATCATGCACTGATCACGATGCTGATCTTACACTGATCACGTGACTGTGCATGCACTGATCACGTGGCTGAACATACAATGATCACGTGGCTGATCATGCTGATCACGAAGCTGATCATACACTGATCACGTGCCTGATCATGCACTGATCACAAGGATGATCGTGCTCTGATCACGAAGCTGATCATACACTGATCACGTGACTGTGCATGCAGTGATCACGTGGCTGCACATACAATGATCACGTGGCTGATCATGCTCTGATCACGAAGCTGATATACAGTGATCACGTGACTGTGCATGCACTGATCACCTGCCTGATCATACACTGATCACATGGCTGATCATACACTGAACACCTGCTTGATCATGCACTGATCACATGGCTGATCATGCATTGATCACGAATCTGATCATACACTGATCACGTGACCGTGCATGCACTGATCACATGGCTGATCATGCACTGATCACGTGGATGAACATGCGCTGATAACGTGGCTATCATACACTGATCACGTGACTGATTATGCACTCTTCACGTGCCAGATCATGCACTGATCACGTGGCTGATCATGCACTGATCACGTGACTGATCATGCACTAATCACGTTACGGACCATGCCCTGATCATGTGGCTGGTCATACACTGATCATGAGGCTGTTGATGCCCTCATCACGTGTCTGATCATACACTGACCACCTTACTGATAATGCACTGAACACATGTCTGATCATGCACTGATCACGTGGCTCATCATGCACGGATCACGTGGCTGAACATGCACTGATCACGAAGCTGATCATACACTGTTCACGTGACTGTGCATGCACTGATAACGTGGCTGAACATGCAATGATCACGTGGCTGATCATGCACTGATCACGAAGCTGAACATGCACTGATCCCGAAGCTGACCATACACTGATCACGTGACTGTGCATGCTCTGATCACATGGCTGATCATGCACTGTTCACGTGGATGATCATGCACTTATAACCTGGCTATAATACACCAATCACATGACTGATTATGCACTCTTCACGTGGCAGATCATGCTCTGATCACGTGCCAGATCATGCACTGATCACGTGGCTGATCATGCACTGATCACCTGGGTGATCATACACTCATCACATGGCTGATCATACACTGATCACGTGACTGATCATGCACTAGTCACGTTACGGATCATGCACTGATCATGCGGCTGAACATTCACTGATCATGAGGCTGTTCATGAACTCATCACGTGTGTGATCATACACTGATCACCTTACTGATAATGCACTGAACACGTGCCTGATCATGCACTGATCACGTGGCTCATCATGCACTAATCACGAAGCTGTTCATACACTGATTACGTGACTGTGCATGCACTGAAAACTTGGCTGATCTTGCACGGTTCATGTGGCTGATCATGCACTGATCACGTGGTTGACCATACACTGATCACGTGGCTGATCATTAACTAATCACGTAGGTGATCATACACTGATCACGTGGCTGATCATGCACTGATCACCTGGGTGATCATACACTCATCACATGGCTGATCATACACTGATCATGTGACTGTGGATGCACTGATCACGTGCCTGATCATGCACTGATCACGTGCCTGATCATGCACTGATCACGTAGATATCATGCACTAGTCACGTGGTTATCATGCACTGATCACCTGGCTGATCATACTCTGATCACGTGACTGATCACGCACTGATCAAGAGCCTGACCATGCACTGATCCCGTGAGTGATCATGCACTGATCAGGTGACTGATCATGCACTGATCACGTGCCTGATCATGCACTGAGGACGTGGCTGATCATGTACTGATCACGAAGCTGATCACACAATGGTCATGTGACTGTACATGCACTGATCACTTGGCTCATCATGCACTGATCACGTGACTCATCATGCAGGGGTCACGTGGCTTTCATGCACTAATCACGTGGCTGATCATTCACTGTTCATGTGACTGATCATGCACTGATCACATGCCTGATCATGCACTGATCACGTGGATGATCATGCGCTGATAACCTGGCTATCATACACTGATCACGTGACTGATTATGCACTCTTCACGTGCCAGATCATGCACTGTTCACGTGACTGATCATGCTCTCATCACCTGCCTGATCATGCACTGATCAAGTGGCTGATCATGCACTTATCACGAAGCTGATCATACACTGGTCACGTGACTGTGCATGCACTGATCACATGGCTGATCATGCACTGATCACGTGCCTGATCATGCACTGATAACCTGGCTATTATACACTGATCATGTGACTGATAATGCACTCTTCACCTGCCTGATCATGCACTGATCATGTGGCTGATCATGCAAAGAAGACAAAGCTGATCATACACTGATCACTGGACCATGCATGCACTGATCACGTGGCTCATCATGCACTGATAATGAAGCTATTCATACACTGGTCACGTGACTGTGCATGTACTGATCATGTGGCTGATCATGCACTGATCCCATGGCTGATCATGCACGGATCACGTGGCTGATCATGCACTGAAGATGAAGCTGATCATACACTGATCATGGGACCATGCATGCACTGATCACGTGGCTGAGCATGCACTGATCACGTGGGTGAACATGCACTGATCACATGGCTGATCATACACTGATACTGAGGCTGTTCATGCACTCATCACGTGTCTGATCATACACTGATCACATTACTGATAATGCACTGAACACCTGCCTGATTATGCACTGATCACGTGGCTCATCATGCACTGATCACGAAGCTGATCATACACTGATTTCGTGACTTTGCATGCATTGATCACTTGGCTGATCTTGCACTGTTCATATGGCTGATCATGCACTGATCACGTGGTTGATCATACACTGATCACGTGGCTGACCATGAACTAATCACGAAGCTGCTCATACACTGATAACGTGACTGTGCATGCACTGATCACGTGGCTGATCATGCACTGTTCATGTGCCTGATACACTGATCACGAGACTGCACATGCACTGATCACGTGCCTGATCATGCACTGATGACGTGGCTGACCATGCACTGATCTCGAAGCTGATCATACACTGATCACGTGACTGTGCCTGCTCTGATCACATGGCTGATCATGCACTGATCACGTGGCTGATCATGCACTGATCACGTGGGAGATAATGCACTGAACAGGTGACTGATTATGCACTCTTCACGTGCTTGATCATGCACTGATCTCGTGGCTGATCATGCACTGATCACGTGGCTGATCATGCACTGATCACTGGGGATATAATGCACTGATCACGTGCCAGATCATGCACGGAGCACGTGGCTGATCATGCACTGATCACGTGGCTGATCATACACTGACCACGTGACTGTGCATGCACTGATCACCTGCCTGTATCATGAACCTTTCACGTGGCTGAACATGCACTGATCACGAAGCTGATCATACACTGTTCACGAGACTGTGTATGCAGTGATCACATGGCTGATAATGCACTTACCACGTTGGTGATCATGCACTGATCATGAAGCTGATGATAGAGTGATCACGGGACTGTGCATGCACTGATCACGTGGCTGATCATGCACTGATCACGTGGCTGAACATGCACTGATAACTTTGCTATCATACACTGATCACGTGACTGTGCATGCACTGATCACATGGCTGATCATGCACTGATCACGTGGATGATCATGCGCTGATAAACTGGCTATCATACACTGATCACGTGACTGATTATGCACTCTTCACGTGCCAGATCATGCACTGATCACGTGGCTGATCATGCAGTGATCACCTGGGTGATCATGCACTGATCATGCGGCTGATCATACACTGATCATGAGGCTGTTCATGCACTCATCACGTGTCTGATCATACACTGAACACGTGGCTCATCATGAACTAATCACGAAGGTGATCATACACTGATCATGTGACTGTGCATGCACTGATCACAAGGCTGATCATGCAATGATCACGTGGCTGATCATGCACTGATCTCGTGGCTGATCATGCAGTGATTACGTGGCTGATCATGCACTGATCACGAAGCTGATCATACACTGATCCCGTGACTGTGCATTCACTGATCACGTGGCTGATCATGCACTGATCACGTGGTTGATCTTGCACTCATCACGAAGCTGATCATACACTGATCACGTGACTGTGCATGCACTGATCACATGGCTGATCATGCACTGATCACGTGCCTGATCATGCACTGATCACATGGCTGATCATTCTCTGATCACGAAGCTGATCATACACTGATCACGTGACACTGCATGCGCTGATCATGTGGCTGAACGTGCAATGATCACCTGGCTGATCATGCACTGATTACGTGGCTGATCATGCACTGATCACTTGGGAGATAATGCACTGATCACGTGACTGAACATGCACTGATCACGAAGCTGATCATACACGGATCACGTGCCTGATCATGCACTGATCACGTGGCTGATCATGCACTGATCACGTGGCTGATCATGCACTGATCACTTGGGATATAATGCACTGATCACATGCCAGATCATGCACTGATCACGTGGCTGATCATGCACTGATCACGTGGCTGATCATGCACTGATCACTTGGGATATAATGCACTGATCACGTGCCTGATCATGCAATGATCACATGCCTGATCATACACTGATGACGTGGCTGACCATGCACTGATCTCGAAGCTGATCATACACTGATCACGTGACTGGGCATGCTCTGATCACGTGGGTGAACATGCACTGATCACATGGCTGATCATACACTGATACTGAGGCTGTTCATGCACTCATCACGTGTCTGATCATACACTGATCACATTACTGATAATGCACTGAACACCTGCCTGATTATGCACTGATCACGTGGCTCATCATGCACTGATCACGAAGCTGATCATACACTGATTTCGTGACTTTGCATGCATTGATCACTTGGCTGATCTTGCACTGTTCATATGGCTGATCATGCACTGATCACGTGGTTGATCATACACTGATCACGTGGCTGACAATGAACTAATCACGAAGCTGATCATACACTGATAACGTGACTGTGCATGCACTGATCACGTGGCTGATCATGCACTGTTCATGTGCCGGATACACTGATCACGTGCCAGATCATGCACTGATCACGTGCCTGTTCATGCACTGATGACGTGGCTGACCATGCACTGATCTCGAAGCTGATCATACACTGATCACGTGACTGTGCATGCTCTGATCACATGGCTGATCATGCACTGATCACGTGGCTGATCATGCACTGATCACGTGGGAGATAATGCACTGAGCAGGTGACTGATCATGCACTCTTCACGTTCCTGATCATGCACTGATCACGTGGCTGATCATGCACTGATCACGTGGCTGATCAGGCACTGATCACTTGGGATATAATGCACTGATCACGTGCCAGATCATGCACTGATCACGTGGCTGATCATACACTGATCACGTGGCTGATCATACACTGACCACGTGACTGTGCATGCACTGATCACCTGCCTGATCATGAACTTTTCACGTGGCTGAACATGCACTGATCACGAAGCTGATCATACACTGTTCACGTGACTGTGTATGCACTGATCACATGGCTGATAATGCACTTATCACGTTGGTGATCATGCACTGATCATGAAGCTGATGATACAGTGATCACGGGACTGTGCATGCACTGATCACGTGGCTGATCATGCACTGATCACGTGGCTGATCATGCACTGATCACTTGGGATATAATGCACTGATCACGTGCCAGATCATACACTGATCACATGGCTGATCATACACTGATCACGTGCCTGATCATGCACTGATCACATGGCTGATCATGCTCTGATCACGAAGCTGATCATACACTGATCACGTGACTCTGCATGCAGTGATCATGTGGCTGAACGTGCAATGATCACTTGGGAGATAATGCACTGATCAGGTGACTGATCATGCACTCTTCAGGTGCCTGATCATGCACTGATCACGTGGCTGATCATGCACTGATCACGTGGCTGATCATGCACTGATCACTTGGGATATAATGCACTGATCACGTGCCAGATCATGCACTGATCACGTGGCTGATCATGCACTGATCACGTGGCTGATCATGCACTGATCACTTGGGATATAATGCACTGATCACGTGCCAGATCATGCACTGATCACGTGCCTGATCATGCACTGATGACGTGGCTGACCATGCACTGATCTCGAAGCTGATCATACACTGATCACGTGACTGTGCATGCTCTGATCACATGGCTGATCATGCACTGATCACGTGGCTGATCATGCACTGATCACGTGGGAGATAATGCACTGAGCATGTGACTGATCATGCACTCTTCACGTGCCTGATCATGCACTGATCACGTGGCTGATCATGCACTGATCACGTGGCTGATCATGCACTGATCACTTGGGATATAATGCACTGATCACGTGCCAGATCATGCACTGATCACGTGGCTGATCATGCACTGATCACGTGGCTGATCATGCACTGATCACTTGGGATATAATGCACTGATCACGTGCCAGATCATGCACTGATCACGTGCCTGATCATGCACTGATGACGTGGCTGACCATGCACTGATCTCGAAGCTGATCATACACTGATCACGTGACTGTGCATGCTCTGATCACATGGCTGATCATGCACTGTTCACGTGGATGATCATGCACTTATAACCTGGCTATAATACACCAATCACATGACTGATTATGCACTCTTCACGTGGCAGATCATGCTCTGATCACGTGCCAGATCATGCACTGATCACGTGGCTGATCATGCACTGATCACCTGGGTGATCATACACTCATCACATGGCTGATCATACACTGATCACGTGACTGATCATGCACTAGTCACGTTACGGATCATGCACTGATCATGCGGCTGAACATTCACTGATCATGAGGCTGTTCATGAACTCATCACGTGTGTGATCATACACTGATCACCTTACTGATAATGCACTGAACACGTGCCTGATCATGCACTGATCACGTGGCTCATCATGCACTAATCACGAAGCTGTTCATACACTGATTACGTGACTGTGCATGCACTGAAAACTTGGCTGATCTTGCACGGTTCATGTGGCTGATCATGCACTGATCACGTGGTTGACCATACACTGATCACGTGGCTGATCATTAACTAATCACGTAGGTGATCATACACTGATCACGTGACTGTGCATGCACTGATCACAAGGCTGATCATGCACTGATCACGAAGCTGATCATACACTGATCATGTGACTGGGGATGCACTGATCACGTGCCTGATCATGCACTGATCACGTAGATATCATGCACTAGTCACGTGGTTATCATGCACTGATCACGTGGCTGATCATACTCTGATCACGTGACTGATCACGCACTGATCAAGAGCCTGACCATGCACTGATCCCGTGAGTGATCATGCACTGATCAGGTGACTGATCATGCACTGATCACGTGCCTGATCATGCACTGAGGACGTGGCTGATCATGTACTGATCACGAAGCTGATCACACAATGGTCATGTGACTGTACATGCACTGATCACTTGGCTCATCATGCACTGATCACGTGACTCATCATGCAGGGGTCACGTGGCTTTCATGCACTAATCACGTGGCTGATCATTCACTGTTCATGTGACTGATCATGCACTGATCACATGCCTGATCATGCACTGATCACGTGGATGATCATGCGCTGATAACCTGGCTATCATACACTGATCACGTGACTGATTATGCACTCTTCACGTGCCAGATCATGCACTGTTCACGTGACTGATCATGCTCTCATCACCTGCCTGATCATGCACTGATCAAGTGGCTGATCATGCACTTATCACGAAGCTGATCATACACTGGTCACGTGACTGTGCATGCACTGGTCACATGGCTGATCATGCACTGATCACGTGCCTGATCATGCACTGATAACCTGGCTATTATACACTGATCATGTGACTGATAATGCACTCTTCACGTGCCTGATCATGCACTGATCATGTGGCTGATCATGCAAAGAAGACAAAGCTGATCATACACTGATCACTGGACCATGCATGCACTGATCATGTGGCTCATCATGCACTGATAATGAAGCTATTCATACACTGGTCATGTGACTGTGCATGTACTGATCATGTGGCTGATCATGCACTGATCCCATGGCTGATCATGCACGGATCACGTGGCTGATCATGCACTGAAGACGAAGCTGATCATACACTGATCATGGGACCATGCATGCAATGATCACGTGGCTGAGCATGCACTGATCACGTGGGTGAACATGCACTGATCACATGGCTGATCATACACTGATACTGAGGCTGTTCATGCACTCATCACGTGTCTGATCATACACTGATCACATTACTGATAATGCACTGAACACCTGCCTGATTATGCACTGATCACGTGGCTCATCATGCACTGATCACGAAGCTGATCATACACTGATTTCGTGACTTTGCATGCATTGATCACTTGGCTGATCTTGCACTGTTCATATGGCTGATCATGCACTGATCACGTGGTTGATCATACACTGATCACGTGGCTGACCATGAACTAATCACGAAGCTGATCATACACTGATAACGTGACTGTGCATGCACTGATCACGTGGCTGATCATGCACTGTTCATGTGCCTGATACACTGATCACGAGACTGCACATGCACTGATCACGTGGCTGATCATGCACTAATCCTGAAGCTGATCATACACTGATCACGTGACTCTGCATGCACTGATCACGCGGCTGAACAAACAATGATCACGTGGCTGATCATGCACGGCTCACGAAGCTGATCATACACTGATCACGTGACTGTGCATGCACTGATCACGTGGCTGAACATACAATGATCACATGGCTGATCATGCACTTATCACGACGCTGATCATACACTGATCATGTGACTGTGCATGCTCTGATCACATGCCTGATCATTCACTAATCACGTGGCTGACCATGCACTGATCACGAAGTTGATCATACACTGATCACGAGCCTGATCATGCACTGATCACATGGCTGACCATGCACTGATCTCGAAGCTGATCGTACACTGATCACGTGACTGTGCATGCTCTGATCACATGGCTGATCATGCACTGTTCACGTGGATGATCATGCACTTATAACCTGGCTATAATACACCAATCACGTGACTGATTATGCACTCTTCACTTGGCAGATAATGCTCTGATCACGTGCCAGTTCATGCACTGCTCACGTGGTGATCATGCACTGATCACCTGAGTGATCATACACTCATCACATGGCTGATCATACACTGATCACGTGACTGATCATGCACTAATCACTTTACGGATCATGCACTGATCATGCGGCTGAACATACACTGATCATGAGACTGTTCATGCACTCATCAGGTGTCTGATCATACACTGATCACCTTACTGATAATGCACTGAACACGTGCCTTATCATGCACTGATCACTTGGCTCATCATGCACTGATCACGAATCTGTTCATACACTGATTACGGGACTGTTCATGCACTGAACACTTGGCTGATCTTGCACTGTTCATGTGGCTGATCATGCACTGATCACGTGGTTGATCATACACTGATCATGTGGCTGATCATGAACTAATCACGTAGGTGATCATACACTGATCATGTGACTGTGCATGCACTGATCACAAGGCTGATCATGCACTGATCACGAAGCTGTTCATACATTGATCACGTGATTGTGCATGCACTGATCACCTGGCCTATCATGCACTGATAAACTTGCTATCATACACTGATCAGTTGACTGATCATGCACTCTTCACGTGCCTGATCATGCACTGATCACGTGGCTGACCATGCACTGATCACGTGGCTGAAAATGCACTGAACACGTGACTCATCATGCAGGGGTCACGTGGCTTTCATGCACTAATCACGTGGTTGATCATTCACTGATCATGTGCCTGATCATGCACTGATCACATGCCTGATCATGAACTGATCCCGTGCCTGATAATGCACTTATCACGTGGCTGAAAATGCACTGATCACGTGACTGATCATGTAGGGGTCACGTGGCTTTCATGCACTAATTACGTGGTTGATCATTCACTGATCATGTGCCTGATCATGCACTCTTCACGTGCCTGATCATGCACTGATCACGCGGCTGAACATGCACTGATCACGAAGCTGATCATACACTGATCACGTGACTGTGCATGCACTAATCACGTGGCTGATCATGCACTGATAACTTTGCTATCATACACTGATCACGTGACGGATCATACACACTTGACCTGCCTGATCATGCACTGATCCCGTGGCTGACCATGCACTGATCATGAAATTGATCATACACTGATCACATGGCTGATCATACACTGATCACGTGCCTGATCATGCACTGATCACATGGCTGATCATGCTCTGATCACGAAGCTGATTATACACTGATCACGTGACACTGCATGCGCTGATCATGTGGCTGAACGTGCAATGATCACCTGGCTGATCATGCACTGATCACTTGGGAGATAATGCACTGATCACGTGACTGATCATTCACTCTTCACGTGCCTGACCATGCACTGATCAAGTGGCTGAACATACACTGATCACGAAGCTGATCATACACTGATCACGTGACTGTGCATGCACTGATCACGTGGCTGAACATACAATGATCACGTGGCTGATCATGCACTGATCACGAAGCTGATCATACACTGATCATGTGACTGTGCATGCACTGATCACATGGCTGAACATACAATGATCACGTGGCTGATCATGTACTGATCACGATGCTGATCATACACTGATCACGTGACTGTGCATGCACTGATCACCTGCCTGATCATGCACTTTTCACGTGGATGACCATGCACTGATCCCGAAGCTGATCACACACTGAGCACATGGCTGATCATACACTGAACACGTGCCTGATCATGCACTGATCACATGGCTGATAATGCACTGATCACGAAGCTGATCATACACTGATCACTTGACTGTGCATGCACTGATCACATGGCTGATCATGCACTGATCACGTGGCTGATCATGCACTGATCACGTGGCTGAACATGCACTGATCACGAAGCTGATCATACACAGATCACCTGACTGTGCATGCACTAATCACTTGGCTGATCATGCACTGATAACTTTGCTATCATACACTGATCACGTGACTGATCATGCAAACTTGACGTGCCTGATCATACACTGATCACATGGCTGACCATGCACTGATCACTTGGGAGATAATGCACTGATCACGTGGCTGTCCATGCACTGATCACGAAGCTGATCATACCCTGATAACATGGCTGATCATACACAGATCACGTGCCTGATCATGCACTGATCACATGGCTGATCATGCACTGCCCACGAAGCTGATCATACACTGATCACGTGACTCTGCATGCACTGATCATGTGGCTGAACATACAATGATCACGTGGCTCATCATGCACTGATCACGATGCTGATCTTACACTGATCACGTGACTGTGCATGCACTGATCACGTGGCTGAACATACAATGATCACGTGGCTGATCATGCTGATCACGAAGCTGATCATACACTGATCACGTGCCTGATCATGCACTGATCACAAGGATGATCGTGCTCTGATCACGAAGCTGATCATACACTGATCACGTGACTGTGCATGCAGTGATCACGTGGCTGCACATACAATGATCACGTGGCTGATCATGCTCTGATCACGAAGCTGATATACAGTGATCACGTGACTGTGCATGCACTGATCACCTGCCTGATCATACACTGATCACATGGCTGATCATACACTGAACACCTGCTTGATCATGCACTGATCACATGGCTGATCATGCATTGATCACGAATCTGATCATACACTGATCACGTGACCGTGCATGCACTGATCACATGGCTGATCATGCACTGATCACGTGGATGAACATGCGCTGATAACGTGGCTATCATACACTGATCACGTGACTGATTATGCACTCTTCACGTGCCAGATCATGCACTGATCACGTGGCTGATCATGCACTGATCACGTGACTGATCATGCACTAATCACGTTACGGACCATGCCCTGATCATGTGGCTGGTCATACACTGATCATGAGGCTGTTGATGCCCTCATCACGTGTCTGATCATACACTGACCACCTTACTGATAATGCACTGAACACATGTCTGATCATGCACTGATCACGTGGCTCATCATGCACGGATCACGTGGCTGAACATGCACTGATCACGAAGCTGATCATACACTGTTCACGTGACTGTGCATGCACTGATAACGTGGCTGAACATGCAATGATCACGTGGCTGATCATGCACTGATCACGAAGCTGAACATGCACTGATCCCGAAGCTGACCATACACTGATCACGTGACTGTGCATGCTCTGATCACATGGCTGATCATGCACTGTTCACGTGGATGATCATGCACTTATAACCTGGCTATAATACACCAATCACATGACTGATTATGCACTCTTCACGTGGCAGATCATGCTCTGATCACGTGCCAGATCATGCACTGATCACGTGGCTGATCATGCACTGATCACCTGGGTGATCATACACTCATCACATGGCTGATCATACACTGATCACGTGACTGATCATGCACTAGTCACGTTACGGATCATGCACTGATCATGCGGCTGAACATTCACTGATCATGAGGCTGTTCATGAACTCATCACGTGTGTGATCATACACTGATCACCTTACTGATAATGCACTGAACACGTGCCTGATCATGCACTGATCACGTGGCTCATCATGCACTAATCACGAAGCTGTTCATACACTGATTACGTGACTGTGCATGCACTGAAAACTTGGCTGATCTTGCACGGTTCATGTGGCTGATCATGCACTGATCACGTGGTTGACCATACACTGATCACGTGGCTGATCATTAACTAATCACGTAGGTGATCATACACTGATCACGTGGCTGATCATGCACTGATCACCTGGGTGATCATACACTCATCACATGGCTGATCATACACTGATCATGTGACTGTGGATGCACTGATCACGTGCCTGATCATGCACTGATCACGTGCCTGATCATGCACTGATCACGTAGATATCATGCACTAGTCACGTGGTTATCATGCACTGATCACCTGGCTGATCATACTCTGATCACGTGACTGATCACGCACTGATCAAGAGCCTGACCATGCACTGATCCCGTGAGTGATCATGCACTGATCAGGTGACTGATCATGCACTGATCACGTGCCTGATCATGCACTGAGGACGTGGCTGATCATGTACTGATCACGAAGCTGATCACACAATGGTCATGTGACTGTACATGCACTGATCACTTGGCTCATCATGCACTGATCACGTGACTCATCATGCAGGGGTCACGTGGCTTTCATGCACTAATCACGTGGCTGATCATTCACTGTTCATGTGACTGATCATGCACTGATCACATGCCTGATCATGCACTGATCACGTGGATGATCATGCGCTGATAACCTGGCTATCATACACTGATCACGTGACTGATTATGCACTCTTCACGTGCCAGATCATGCACTGTTCACGTGACTGATCATGCTCTCATCACCTGCCTGATCATGCACTGATCAAGTGGCTGATCATGCACTTATCACGAAGCTGATCATACACTGGTCACGTGACTGTGCATGCACTGATCACATGGCTGATCATGCACTGATCACGTGCCTGATCATGCACTGATAACCTGGCTATTATACACTGATCATGTGACTGATAATGCACTCTTCACCTGCCTGATCATGCACTGATCATGTGGCTGATCATGCAAAGAAGACAAAGCTGATCATACACTGATCACTGGACCATGCATGCACTGATCACGTGGCTCATCATGCACTGATAATGAAGCTATTCATACACTGGTCACGTGACTGTGCATGTACTGATCATGTGGCTGATCATGCACTGATCCCATGGCTGATCATGCACGGATCACGTGGCTGATCATGCACTGAAGACGAAGCTGATCATACACTGATCATGGGACCATGCATGCACTGATCACGTGGCTGAGCATGCACTGATCACGTGGGTGAACATGCACTGATCACATGGCTGATCATACACTGATACTGAGGCTGTTCATGCACTCATCACGTGTCTGATCATACACTGATCACATTACTGATAATGCACTGAACACCTGCCTGATTATGCACTGATCACGTGGCTCATCATGCACTGATCACGAAGCTGATCATACACTGATTTCGTGACTTTGCATGCATTGATCACTTGGCTGATCTTGCACTGTTCATATGGCTGATCATGCACTGATCACGTGGTTGATCATACACTGATCACGTGGCTGACCAAGAACTAATCACGAAGCTGATCATACACTGATAACGTGACTGTGCATGCACTGATCACGTGGCTGATCATGCACTGTTCATGTGCCTGATACACTGATCACGAGACTGCACATGCACTGATCACGTGCCTGATCATGCACTGATGACGTGGCTGACCATGCACTGATCTCGAAGCTGATCATACACTGATCACGTGACTGTGCCTGTTCTGATCACATGGCTGATCATGCACTGATCACGTGGCTGATCATGCACTGATCACGTGGGAGATAATGCACTGAGCAGGTGACTGATTATGCACTCTTCACGTGCCTGATCATGCACTGATCTCGTGGCTGATCATGCACTGATCACGTGGCTGATCATGCACTGATCACTGGGGATATAATGCACTGATCACGTGCCAGATCATGCACGGAGCACGTGGCTGATCATGCACTGATCACGTGGCTGATCATACACTGACCACGTGACTGTGCATGCACTGATCACCTGCCTGTATCATGAACTTTTCACGTGGCTGAACATGCACTGATCACGAAGCTGATCATACACTGTTCACGTGACTGTGTATGCAGTGATCACATGGCTGATAATGCACTTACCACGTTGGTGATCATGCACTGATCATGAAGCTGATGATAGAGTGATCACGGGACTGTGCATGCACTGATCACGTGGCTGATCATGCACTGATCACGTGGCTGAACATGCACTGATAACTTTGCTATCATACACTGATCACGTGACTGTGCATGCACTGATCACATGGCTGATCATGCACTGATCACGTGGATGATCATGCGCTGATAAACTGGCTATCATACACTGATCACGTGACTGATTATGCACTCTTCACGTGCCAGATCATGCACTGATCACGTGGCTGATCATGCAGTGATCACATGGGTGATCATGCACTGATCATGCGGCTGATCATACACTGATCATGAGGCTGTTCATGCACTCATCACGTGTCTGATCATACACTGAACACGTGGCTCATCATGAACTAATCACGAAGGTGATCATACACTGATCATGTGACTGTGCATGCACTGATCACAAGGCTGATCATGCAATGATCACGTGGCTGATCATGCACTGATCTCGTGGCTGATCACGCACTGATTACGTGGCTGATCATGCACTGATCACGAAGCTGATCATACACTGATCCCGTGACTGTGCACTCACTGATCACGTGGCTGATCATGCACTGATTGTGGTTGATCTTGCACTCATCAGGAAGCTGATCATACACTGATCACGTGACTGTGCATGCACTGATCACATGGCTGATCATGCACTGATCACGTGCCTGATCATGCACTGATCACATGGCTGATCATGCTCTGATCACGAAGCTGATCATACACTGATCACGTGACACTGCATGCGCTGATCATGTGGCTGAACGTGCAATGATCACGTGGCTGATCATGCACTGATCACGTGGCTGATCATGCACTGATCACTTGGGAGATAATGCAGTGATCACGTGCAGAACATGCACTGATCACGTGGCTGACCATGCACTGATCTCGAAGCTGATCATACACTGATCACGTGACTGTGCATGCTCTGATCACATGGCTGATCATGCACTTATCACGTGGCTGATCATGCACGGATCACGTGGGAGATAATGCACTGAGCAGGTGACTGATCATGCACTCTTCACGTGCCTGATCATGCACTGATCACGTGGATGATCATGCACTGATCACGTGGCTGATCAGGCACTGATCACTTGGGATATAATGCACTGATCAAGCGGCTGATCATGCACTGATCACGTGGCTGATCATGCACGGATCACGTGGCTGATCATGCACTGAAGACGAAGCTGATCATACACTGATCATGGGACCATGCATGCAATGATCACGTGGCTGAGCATGCACTGATCACGTGGGTGAACATGCACTGATCACATGGCTGATCATACACTGATACTGAGGCTGTTCATGCACTCATCACGTGTCTGATCATACACTGATCACATTACTGATAATGCACTGAACACCTGCCTGATTATGCACTGATCACGTGGCTCATCATGCACTGATCACGAAGCTGATCATACACTGATTTCGTGACTTTGCATGCATTGATCACTTGGCTGATCTTGCACTGTTCATATGGCTGATCATGCACTGATCACGTGGTTGATCATACACTGATCACGTGGCTGACCATGAACTAATCACGAAGCTGATCATACACTGATAACGTGACTGTGCATGCACTGATCACGTGGCTGATCATGCACTGTTCATGTGCCTGATACACTGATCACGAGACTGCACATGCACTGATCACGTGGCTGATCATGCACTAATCCTGAAGCTGATCATACACTGATCACGTGACTCTGCATGCACTGATCACGCGGCTGAACAAACAATGATCACGTGGCTGATCATGCACGGCTCACGAAGCTGATCATACACTGATCACGTGACTGTGCATGCACTGATCACGTGGCTGAACATACAATGATCACATGGCTGATCATGCACTTATCACGACGCTGATCATACACTGATCATGTGACTGTGCATGCTCTGATCACATGCCTGATCATTCACTAATCACGTGGCTGACCATGCACTGATCACGAAGCTGATCATACACTGATCACGAGCCTGATCATGCACTGATCACATGGCTGACCATGCACTGATCTCGAAGCTGATCGTACACTGATCACGTGACTGTGCATGCTCTGATCACATGGCTGATCATGCACTGTTCACGTGGATGATCATGCACTTATAACCTGGCTATAATACACCAATCACGTGACTGATTATGCACTCTTCACGTGGCAGATAATGCTCTGATCACGTGCCAGTTCATGCACTGCTCACGTGGTGATCATGCACTGATCACCTGAGTGATCATACACTCATCACATGGCTGATCATACACTGATCACGTGACTGATCATGCACTAATCACTTTACGGATCATGCACTGATCATGCGGCTGAACATACACTGATCATGAGACTGTTCATGCACTCATCAGGTGTCTGATCCTACACTGATCACCTTACTGATAATGCACTGAACACGTGCCTTATCATGCACTGATCACTTGGCTCATCATGCACTGATCACGAATCTGTTCATACACTGATTACGGGACTGTTCATGCACTGAACACTTGGCTGATCTTGCACTGTTCATGTGGCTGATCATGCACTGATCACGTGGTTGATCATACACTGATCACGTGGCTGATCATGAACTAATCACGTAGGTGATCATACACTGATCATGTGACTGTGCATGCACTGATCACAAGGCTGATCATGCACTGATCACGTGGCTGATCATGCAATGATCCCATGCCTGATCATACACTGATCATGAGACTGCACATGCACTGATCACGTGGCTGAACATTCACTGATCACGAAGCTGATCATACACTGATCATGTGACTGTGGATGCACGGATCACGTGCCTGATCATGCACTGATCACGTAACTATCATGCACTAGTCACGTGGTTATCATGCACTGATCACGTGGCTGATCATACACTGATCACGTGACTGTGCATGCACTGATCACGTGGCTGATCATGCATGGATCACGAAGCTGTTCATACATTGATCACGTGATTGTGCATGCACTGATCACCTGGCTGATCATGCACTGATAAACTTGCTATCATACACTGATCAGTTGACTGATCATGCACTCTTCACGTGCCTGATCATGCACTGATCACGTGGCTGACCATGCACTGATCACGTGGCTGAAAATGCACTGAACACGTGACTCATCATGCAGGGGTCACGTGGCTTTCATGCACTAATCACGTGGTTGATCATTCACTGATCATGTGCCTGATCATGCACTGATCACATGCCTGATCATGAACTGATCCCGTGCCTGATAATGCACTTATCACGTGGCTGAAAATGCACTGATCACGTGACTGATCATGTAGGGGTCACGTGGCTTTCATGCACTAATCACGTGGTTGATCATTCACTGATCATGTGCCTGATCATGCAGTCTTCACGTGCCTGATCATGCACTGATCACGCGGCTGAACATGCACTGATCACGAAGCTGATCATACACTGATCACGTGACTGTGCATGCACTAATCACGTGGCTGATCATGCACTGATAACTTTGCTATCATACACTGATCACGTGACGGATCATACACACTTGACCTGCCTGATCATGCACTGATCCCGTGGCTGACCATGCACTGATCACTTGGGAGATAATGCACTGATCACGTGGCTGTCCATGCACTGATCACGAAGCTGATCATACCCTGATAACATGGCTGATCATACACAGATCACGTGCCTGATCATGCACTGATCACATGGCTGATCATGCACTGCCCACGAAGCTGATCATACACTGATCACGTGACTCTGCATGCACTGATCATGTGGCTGAACATACAATGATCACGTGGCTCATCATGCACTGATCACGATGTTGATCTTACACTGATCACGTGACTGTGCATGCACTGATCACGTGGCTGAACATACAATGATCACGTGGCTGATCATGCTGATCACGAAGCTGATCATACACTGATCACGTGCCTGATCATGCACTGATCACAAGGATGATCGTGCTCTGATCACGAAGCTGATCATACACTGATCACGTGACTGTGCATGCAGTGATCACGTGGCTGCACATACAATGATCACGTGGCTGATCATGCTCTGATCACGAAGCTGATATACAGTGATCACGTGACTGTGCATGCACTGATCACCTGCCTGATCATACACTGATCACATGGCTGATCATACACTGAACACCTGCTTGATCATGCACTGATCACATGGCTGATCATGCATTGATCACGAATCTGATCATACACTGATCACGTGACCGTGCATGCACTGATCACATGGCTGATCATGCACTGATCACGTGGATGAACATGCGCTGATAACGTGGCTATCATACACTGATCACGTGACTGATTATGCACTCTTCACGTGCCAGATCATGCACTGATCACGTGGCTGATCATGCACTGATCACGTGACTGATCATGCACTAATCACGTTACGGACCATGCCCTGATCATGTGGCTGGTCATACACTGATCATGAGGCTGTTGATGCCCTCATCACGTGTCTGATCATACACTGACCACCTTACTGATAATGCACTGAACACATGTCTGATCATGCACTGATCACGTGGCTCATCATGCACGGATCACGTGGCTGAACATGCACTGATCACGAAGCTGATCATACACTGTTCACGTGACTGTGCATGCACTGATAACGTGGCTGAACATGCAATGATCACGTGGCTGATCATGCACTGATCACGAAGCTGAACATGCACTGATCCCGAAGCTGACCATACACTGATCACGTGACTGTGCATGCTCTGATCACATGGCTGATCATGCACTGTTCACGTGGATGATCATGCACTTATAACCTGGCTATAATACACCAATCACATGACTGATTATGCACTCTTCACGTGGCAGATCATGCTCTGATCACGTGCCAGATCATGCACTGATCACGTGGCTGATCATGCACTGATCACCTGGGTGATCATACACTCATCACATGGCTGATCATACACTGATCACGTGACTGATCATGCACTAGTCACGTTACGGATCATGCACTGATCATGCGGCTGAACATTCACTGATCATGAGGCTGTTCATGAACTCATCACGTGTGTGATCATACACTGATCACCTTACTGATAATGCACTGAACACGTGCCTGATCATGCACTGATCACGTGGCTCATCATGCACTAATCACGAAGCTGTTCATACACTGATTACGTGACTGTGCATGCACTGAAAACTTGGCTGATCTTTCACGGTTCATGTGGCTGATCATGCACTGATCACGTGGTTGACCATACACTGATCACGTGGCTGATCATTAACTAATCACGTAGGTGATCATACACTGATCACGTGGCTGATCATGCACTGATCACCTGGGTGATCATACACTCATCACATGGCTGATCATACACTGATCATGTGACTGTGGATGCACTGATCACGTGCCTGATCATGCACTGATCACGTGCCTGATCATGCACTGATCACGTAGATATCATGCACTAGTCACGTGGTTATCATGCACTGATCACGTGGCTGATCATACTCTGATCACGTGACTGATCACGCACTGATCAAGAGCCTGACCATGCACTGATCCCGTGAGTGATCATGCACTGATCAGGTGACTGATCATGCACTGATCACGTGCCTGATCATGCACTGAGGACGTGGCTGATCATGTACTGATCACGAAGCTGATCACACAATGGTCATGTGACTGTACATGCACTGATCACTTGGCTCATCATGCACTGATCACGTGACTCATCATGCAGGGGTCACGTGGCTTTCATGCACTAATCACGTGGCTGATCATTCACTGTTCATGTGACTGATCATGCACTGATCACATGCCTGATCATGCACTGATCACGTGGATGATCATGCGCTGATAACCTGGCTATCATACACTGATCACGTGACTGATTATGCACTCTTCACGTGCCAGATCATGCACTGTTCACGTGACTGATCATGCTCTCATCACCTGCCTGATCATGCACTGATCAAGTGGCTGATCATGCACTTATCACGAAGCTGATCATACACTGGTCACGTGACTGTGCATGCACTGATCACATGGCTGATCATGCACTGATCACGTGCCTGATCATGCACTGATAACCTGGCTATTATACACTGATCATGTGACTGATAATGCACTCTTCACGTGCCTGATCATGCACTGATCATGTGGCTGATCATGCAAAGAAGACAAAGCTGATCATACACTGATCACTGGACCATGCATGCACTGATCACGTGGCTCATCATGCACTGATAATGAAGCTATTCATACACTGGTCACGTGACTGTGCATGTACTGATCATGTGGCTGATCATGCACTGATCCCATGGCTGATCATGCACGGATCACGTGGCTGATCATGCACTGAAGACGAAGCTGATCATACACTGATCATGGGACCATGCATGCACTGATCACGTGGCTGAGCATGCACTGATCACGTGGGTGAACATGCACTGATCACATGGCTGATCATACACTGATACTGAGGCTGTTCATGCACTCATCACGTGTCTGATTATACACTGATCACATTACTGATAATGCACTGAACACCTGCCTGATTATGCACTGATCACGTGGCTCATCATGCACTGATCACGAAGCTGATCATACACTGATTTCGTGACTTTGCATGCATTGATCACTTGGCTGATCTTGCACTGTTCATATGGCTGATCATGCACTGATCACGTGGTTGATCATACACTGATCACGTGGCTGACCATGAACTAATCACGAAGCTGATCATACACTGATAACGTGACTGTGCATGCACTGATCACGTGGCTGATCATGCACTGTTCATGTGCCTGATACACTGATCACGAGACTGCACATGCACTGATCACGTGCCTGATCATGCACTGATGACGTGGCTGACCATGCACTGATCTCGAAGCTGATCATACACTGATCACGTGACTGTGCCTGTTCTGATCACATGGCTGATCATGCACTGATCACGTGGCTGATCATGCACTGATCACGTGGGAGATAATGCACTGAGCAGGTGACTGATTATGCACTCTTCACGTGCCTGATCATGCACTGATCTCGTGGCTGATCATGCACTGATCACGTGGCTGATCATGCACTGATCACTGGGGATATAATGCACTGATCACGTGCCAGATCATGCACGGAGCACGTGGCTGATCATGCACTGATCACGTGGCTGATCATACACTGACCACGTGACTGTGCATGCACTGATCACCTGCCTGTATCATGAACTTTTCACGTGGCTGAACATGCACTGATCACGAAGCTGATCATACACTGTTCACGTGACTGTGTATGCAGTGATCACATGGCTGATAATGCACTTACCACGTTGGTGATCATGCACTGATCATGAAGCTGATGATAGAGTGATCACGGGACTGTGCATGCACTGATCACGTGGCTGATCATGCACTGATCACGTGGCTGAACATGCACTGATAACTTTGCTATCATACACTGATCACGTGACTGTGCATGCACTGATCACATGGCTGATCATGCACTGATCACGTGGATGATCATGCGCTGATAAACTGGCTATCATACACTGATCACGTGACTGATTATGCACTCTTCACGTGCCAGATCATGCACTGATCACGTGGCTGATCATGCAGTGATCACCTGGGTGATCATGCACTGATCATGCGGCTGATCATACACTGATCATGAGGCTGTTCATGCACTCATCACGTGTCTGATCATACACTGAACACGTGGCTCATCATGAACTAATCACGAAGGTGATCATACACTGATCATGTGACTGTGCATGCACTGATCACAAGGCTGATCATGCAATGATCACGTGGCTGATCATGCACTGATCTCGTGGCTGATCACGCACTGATTACGTGGCTGATCATGCACTGATCACGAAGCTGATCATACACTGATCCCGTGACTGTGCACTCACTGATCACGTGGCTGATCATGCACTGATCACGTGGTTGATCTTGCACTCATCAGGAAGCTGATCATACACTGATCACGTGACTGTGCATGCACTGATCACATGGCTGATCATGCACTGATCACGTGCCTGATCATGCACTGATCACATGGCTGATCATGCTCTGATCACGAAGCTGATCATACACTGATCACGTGACACTGCATGTGCTGATCATGTGGCTGAACGTGCAATGATCACGTGGCTGATCATGCACTGATCACGTGGCTGATCATGCACTGATCACTTGGGAGATAATGCACTGATCACGTGCAGAACATGCACTGATCACGTGCCTGATCATGCACTGATCACGTGGCTGACCATGCACTGATCTCGAAGCTGATCATACACTGATCACGTGACTGTGCATGCTCTGATCACATGGCTGATCATGCACTTATCACGTGGCTGATCATGCACGGATCACGTGGGAGATAATGCACTGAGCAGGTGACTGATCATGCACTCTTCACGTGCCTGATCATGCACTGATCACGTGGATGATCATGCACTGATCACGTGGCTGATCAGGCACTGATCACTTGGGATATAATGCACTGATCAAGCGGCTGATCATGCACTGATCACGTGGCTGATCATGCACGGATCACGTGGCTGATCATGCACTGAAGACGAAGCTGATCATACACTGATCATGGGACCATGCATGCAATGATCACGTGGCTGAGCATGCACTGATCACGTGGGTGAACATGCACTGATCACATGGCTGATCATACACTGATACTGAGGCTGTTCATGCACTCATCACGTGTCTGATCATACACTGATCACATTACTGATAATGCACTGAACACCTGCCTGATTATGCACTGATCACGTGGCTCATCATGCACTGATCACGAAGCTGATCATACACTGATTTCGTGACTTTGCATGCATTGATCACTTGGCTGATCTTGCACTGTTCATATGGCTGATCATGCACTGATCACGTGGTTGATCATACACTGATCACGTGGCTGACCATGAACTAATCACGAAGCTGATCATACACTGATAACGTGACTGTGCATGCACTGATCACGTGGCTGATCATGCACTGTTCATGTGCCTGATACACTGATCACGAGACTGCACATGCACTGATCACGTGGCTGATCATGCACTAATCCTGAAGCTGATCATACACTGATCACGTGACTCTGCATGCACTGATCACGCGGCTGAACAAACAATGATCACGTGGCTGATCATGCACGGCTCACGAAGCTGATCATACACTGATCACGTGACTGTGCATGCACTGATCACGTGGCTGAACATACAATGATCACATGGCTGATCATGCACTTATCACGACGCTGATCATACACTGATCATGTGACTGTGCATGCTCTGATCACATGCCTGATCATTCACTAATCACGTGGCTGACCATGCACTGATCACGAAGCTGATCATACACTGATCACGAGCCTGATCATGCACTGATCACATGGCTGACCATGCACTGATCTCGAAGCTGATCGTACACTGATCACGTGACTGTGCATGCTCTGATCACATGGCTGATCATGCACTGTTCACGTGGATGATCATGCACTTATAACCTGGCTATAATACACCAATCACGTGACTGATTATGCACTCTTCACGTGGCAGATAATGCTCTGATCACGTGCCAGTTCATGCACTGCTCACGTGGTGATCATGCACTGATCACCTGAGTGATCATACACTCATCACATGGCTGATCATACACTGATCACGTGACTGATCATGCACTAATCACTTTACGGATCATGCACTGATCATGCGGCTGAACATACACTGATCATGAGACTGTTCATGCACTCATCAGGTGTCTGATCCTACACTGATCACCTTACTGATAATGCACTGAACACGTGCCTTATCATGCACTGATCACTTGGCTCATCATGCACTGATCACGAATCTGTTCATACACTGATTACGGGACTGTTCATGCACTGAACACTTGGCTGATCTTGCACTGTTCATGTGGCTGATCATGCACTGATCACGTGGTTGATCATACACTGATCACGTGGCTGATCATGAACTAATCACGTAGGTGATCATACACTGATCATGTGACTGTGCATGCACTGATCACAAGGCTGATCATGCACTGATCACGTGGCTGATCATGCAATGATCCCATGCCTGATCATACACTGATCATGAGACTGCACATGCACTGATCACGTGGCTGAACATTCACTGATCACGAAGCTGATCATACACTGATCATGTGACTGTGGATGCACGGATCACGTGCCTGATCATGCACTGATCACGTAATTATCATGCACTAGTCACGTGGTTATCATGCACTGATCACGTGGCTGATAATACACTGATCACGTGACTGTGCATGCACTGATCACGTGGCTGATCATGCATGGATCACGAAGCTGTTCATACATTGATCACGTGATTGTGCATGCACTGATCACCTGGCTGATCATGCACTGATAAACTTGCTATCATACACTGATCAGTTGACTGATCATGCACTCTTCACGTGCCTGATCATGCACTGATCACGTGGCTGACCATGCACTGATCACGTGGCTGAAAATGCACTGAACACGTGACTCATCATGCAGGGGTCACGTGGCTTTCATGCACTAATCACGTGGTTGATCATTCACTGATCATGTGCCTGATCATGCACTGATCACATGCCTGATCATGAACTGATCCCGTGCCTGATAATGCACTTATCACGTGGCTGAAAATGCACTGATCACGTGACTGATCATGTAGGGGTCACGTGGCTTTCATGCACTAATCACGTGGTTGATCATTCACTGATCATGTGCCTGATCATGCACTCTTCACGTGCCTGATCATGCACTGATCACGCGGCTGAACATGCACTGATCACGAAGCTGATCATACACTGATCACGTGACTGTGCATGCACTAATCACGTGGCTGATCATGCACTGATAACTTTGCTATCATACACTGATCACGTGACGGATCATACACACTTGACCTGCCTGATCATGCACTGATCCCGTGGCTGACCATGCACTGATCATGAAATTGATCATACACTGATCACATGGCTGATCATACACTGATCACGTGCCTGATCATGCACTGATCACATGGCTGATCATGCTCTGATCACGAAGCTGATTATACACTGATCACGTGACACTGCATGCGCTGATCATGTGGCTGAACGTGCAATGATCACCTGGCTGATCATGCACTGATCACTTGGGAGATAATGCACTGATCACGTGACTGATCATTCACTCTTCACGTGCCTGACCATGCACTGATCAAGTGGCTGAACATACACTGATCACGAAGCTGATCATACACTGATCACGTGACTGTGCATGCACTGATCACGTGGCTGAACATACAATGATCACGTGGCTGATCATGCACTGATCACGAAGCTGATCATACACTGATCATGTGACTGTGCATGCACTGATCACATGGCTGAACATACAATGATCACGTGGCTGATCATGTACTGATCATGATGCTGATCATACACTGATCACGTGACTGTGCATGCACTGATCACCTGCCTGATCATGCACTTTTCACGTGGATGACCATGCACTGATCCCGAAGCTGATCACACACTGAGCACATGGCTGATCATACACTGAACATGTGCCTGATCATGCACTGATCACATGGCTGATAATGCACTGATCACGAAGCTGATCATACACTGATCACTTGACTGTGCATGCACTGATCACATGGCTGATCATGCACTGATCACGTGGCTGATCATGCACTGATCACGTGGCTGAACATGCACTGATCACGAAGCTGATCATACACAGATCACCTGACTGTGCATGCACTAATCACTTGGCTGATCATGCACTGATAACTTTGCTATCATACACTGATCACAAGACTGATCATGCAAACTTGACGTGCCTGATCATACACTGATCACATGGCTGACCATGCACTGATCACTTGGGAGATAATGCACTGATCACGTGGCTGTCCATGCACTGATCACGAAGCTGATCATACCCTGATAACATGGCTGATCATACACAGATCACGTGCCTGATCATGCACTGATCACATGGCTGATCATGCACTGCCCACGAAGCTGATCATACACTGATCACGTGACTCTGCATGCACTGATCATGTGGCTGAACATACAATGATCACGTGGCTCATCATGCACTGATCACGATGCTGATCTTACACTGATCACGTGACTGTGCATGCACTGATCGCGTGGCTGAACATACAATGATCACGTGGCTGATCATGCTGATCACGAAGCTGATCATACACTGATCACGTGCCTGATCATGCACTGATCACAAGGATGATCGTGCTCTGATCACGAAGCTGATCATACACTGATCACGAAGCTGATCATACACTGATCACGTGACTGTGCATGCAGTGATCACGTGGCTGCACATACAATGATCACGTGGCTGATCATGCTCTGATCATGAAGCTGATATACACTGATCACGTGACTGTGCATGCACTGATCACCTGCCTGATCATACACTGATCACATGGCTGATCATACACTGAACACCTGCTTGATCATGCACTGATCACATGGCTGATCATGCATTGATCACGAATCTGATCATACACTGATCACGTGACCGTGCATGCACTGATCACATGGCTGATCATGCACTGATCACGTGGATGAACATGCGCTGATAACGTGGCTATCATACACTGATCACGTGACTGATTATGCACTCTTCACGTGCCAGATCATGCACTGATCACGTGGCTGATCATGCACTGATCACATGGCTGATCATGCTCTGATCACGAAGGTGATCATACACTGATCACGTGACTGTGCATGCACTGATCACATGGCTGATCATGCACTGATCACGTGCCTGATCATGCACTGATCACATGGCTGATCATGCTCTGATCACGAAGCTGATCATACACTGATCACGTGACACTGCATGCGCTGATCATGTGGCTGAACGTGCAATGATCACGTGGCTGATCATGCACTGATTACGTGGCTGATCATGCACTGATCACTTGGGAGATAATGCACTGATCACGTGACTGAACATGCACTGATCACGAAGCTGATCATACACGGATCACGTGACTGCGCATGCACTGATCACGTGGCTGAACATACAATGATCACGTGGCTGATCATGCACTGATCACAAAGCTGATCATACACTGATCACGTGACTGTGCATGCACTGATCACGCGGCTGAACATACAATGATCACGTGGCTGATGATGCACTGATCACGATGCTGATCATACACTGATCTCGTGACTGTGCATGCACTGATCATCTGCCTGATCATGCACGTTTCACGTGGCTGACCATGCACTGAACCCGAAGCTGATCATACACTGAGCACATGGCTGATCATACACTGAACACGTGCCTGATCATGCACTGATCACATGGCTGATCATGCACTGATCACGTGGCTGATCATACACTGATCACGTGACTGTGCATGCACTGATCACATGTCTGATCATGCACTGATCACGTGGCTGATCATGCACTGATCACATGGCAGATCATACACTGATCACGTGACTGATCATGCACTAATCACGTTACGGACCATGCCCTGATCATGCGGCTGATCATACACTGATCATGAGGCTGTTCATTCCCTCATCACGTGTCTGATCATACACTGACCACCTTACTGATAATGCACAGAACCCGTGCCTGATCATGCACTGATCACGTGGCTCATCATGCACTGATCACGTGGCTGAACATGCACTGATCACGAAGCTGATCATACACTGTTCACGTGACTGTGCATGCACTGATAATGTGGCTGAACATGCAATGATCACGTGACTGTGCATGCACTAATCACGTGGCTGATCATGCACTGATAACTTTGATATAATACACTGATCACGTGACTGGTCATGCACATTGACGTGCCTGATCATGCACGGATCACTTGGCTGACCATGCACTGATCACTTGGGAGATAATGCACTGATCACGTGGCTGTCCATGCACTGATCCCGAAGCTGATCATACACTGATCACATGGCTGATCATACACTGATCACGTGCCTGATCATGCACTGATCACATTGCTGATCATGCTCTGATCACGAAGCTGATCATACACTGATCACGTGACTCTGCATGCAGTGATCATGTGGCTGAACGTGCAATGATCACGTGGCTGATCATGCACTGATCACCTGGCTGATCATGCACTGATCACTTGGGAGATAATGCACTGATCAGGTGACTGATCATGCACTCTTCACGTGCCTGATCATGCACTGCTCACGTGGCTGATCATGCACTGATCACGTGGCTGATCATGCACTGATCACTTGGGATATAATGCACTGATCACGTGCCAGATCATGCACTGATCACGTGGCTGATCATGCACTGATCACGTGGCTGATCATGCACTGATCACTTGGGGTATAATGCACTGATCACGTGCCAGATCATGCAATGATCACATGCCTGATCATGCACTGATGACGTGGCTGACCATGCACTGATCTCGAAGCTGATCATACACTGATCACGTGACTGGGCATGCTCTGATCACGTGGGTGAACATGCACTGATCACATGGCTGATCATACACTGATACTGAGGCTGTTCATGCACTCATCACGTGTCTGATCATACACTGATCACATTACTGATAATGCACTGAACACCTGCCTGATTATGCACTGATCACGTGGCTCATCATGCACTGATCACGAAGCTGATCATACACTGATTTCGTGACTTTGCATGCATTGATCTCTTGGCTGATCTTGCAATGTTCATAAGGCTGATCATGCACTGATCACCTGGTTGATCATACACTGATCACGTGGCTGACCATGCACACTGATAACGTGACTGTGCATGCACTGATCACGTGGCTGATCATGCACTGTTCATGTGCCGGATACACTGATCACGTGCAGAACATGCACTGATCACGTGCCTGATCATGCACTGATCACGTGGCTGACCATGCACTGATCTCGAAGCTGATCATACACTGATCACGTGACTGTGCATGCTCTGATCACATGGCTGATCATGCACTTATCACGTGGCTGATCATGCACGGATCACGTGGGAGATAATGCACTGAGCAGGTGACTGATCATGCACTCTTCACGTGCCTGATCATGCACTGATCACGTGGATGATCATGCACTGATCACGTGGCTGATCAGGCACTGATCACTTGGGATATAATGCACTGATCACGTGGCTGATCATGCACTGATCACGTGGCTGATCATGCTGATCACGTGGCTGATCATACACTGACCACGTGACTGTGCATGCACTGATCACCTGCCTGATCATGAACTTTTCACGTGGCTGAACATGCACTGATCACGAAGCTGATCATACACTGTTCACGTGACTGTGTATGCACTGATCACATGGCTGATAATGCACTTACCACGTGGGTGATCATGCACTGATCATGAAGCTGATGATACAGTGATCACGGGACTGTGCATGCACTGATCACGTGGCTGATCATGCACTGATCACGTGGCTGATCATGCACTGATCACTTGGGATATAATGCACTGATCACGTGCCAGATCATACACTGATCACATGGCTGATCATACACTGATCACGTGCCTGATCATGCACTGATCACATTGCTGATCATGCTCTGATCACGAAGCTGATCATACACAGATCACCTGAGTGTGCGTGCACTAATCACTTGGCTGATCATGCACTGATAACTTTGCTATCATACACTGATCACGTGACTGATCATGCAAACTTGACGTGCCTGATCATACACTGATCACATGGCTGACCATGCACTGATCACTTGGGAGATAATGCACTGATCACGTGGCTGTCCATGCACTGATCACGAAGCTGATCATACCCTGATAACATGGCTGATCATACACAGATCACGTGCCTGATCATGCACTGATCACATGGCTGATCATGCACTGCCCACGAACTGATCATGTGGCTGAACATACAATGATCACGTGGCTCATCATGCACTGATCACGATGCTGATCTTACACTGATCACGTGACTGTGCATGCACTGATCACGTGGCTGAACATACAATGATCACGTGGCTGATCATGCTGATCACGAAGATGATCATACACTGATCACGTGCCTGATCATGCACTGATCACAAGGATGATCGTGCTCTGATCACGAAGCTGATCATACACTGATCACGAAGCTGATCATACACTGATCACGTGACTGTGCATGCAGTGATCACGTGGCTGCACATACAATGATCACGTGGCTGATCATGCTCTGATCACGAAGCTGATCATACACTGATCACGTGACTGTGCATGCACTGATCACCTGCCTGATCATACACTGATCACATGGCTGATCATACACTGAACACCTGCTTGATCATGCACTGATCACATGGCTGATCATGCATTGATCACGAATCTGATCATACACTGATCACGTGACCCTGCATGCACTGATCACATGGCTGATCATGCACTGATCACGTGGATGAACATGCGCTGATAACGTGGCTATCATACACTGATCACGTGACTGATTATGCACTCTTCACGTGCCAGATCATGCACTGATCACGTGGCTGATCATGCACTGATCACGTGACTGATCATGCACTAATCACGTTACGGACCATGCCCTGATCATGTGGCTGGTCATACACTGATCATGAGGCTGTTGATGCCCTCATCACGTGTCTGATCATACACTGACCACCTTACTGATAATGCACTGAACACATGTCTGATCATGCACTGATCACGTGGCTCATCATGCACGGATCACGTGGCTGATCATGCACTGATCACATGCCTGATCATGCACTGATCACGTGGATGATCATGCGCTGATAACCTGGCTATCATACACTGATCACGTGACTGATTATGCACTCTTCACGTGCCAGATCATGCACTGTTCACGTGACTGATCATGCTCTCATCACCTGCCTGATCATGCACTGATCAAGTGGCTGATCATGCACTTATCACGAAGCTGATCATACACTGGTCACGTGACTGTGCATGCACTGATCACATGGCTGATCATGCACTGATCACGTGCCTGATCATGCACTGATAACCTGGCTATTATACACTGATCATGTGACTGATAATGCACTCTTCACGTGCCTGATCATGCACTGATCATGTGGCTGATCATGCAAAGAAGACAAAGCTGATCATACACTGATCACTGGACCATGCATGCACTGATCACGTGGCTCATCATGCACTGATAATGAAGCTATTCATACACTGGTCACGTGACTGTGCATGTACTGATCATGTGGCTGATCATGCACTGATCCCATGGCTGATCATGCACGGATCACGTGGCTGATCATGCACTGAAGACGAAGCTGATCATACACTGATCATGGGACCATGCATGCACTGATCACGTGGCTGAGCATGCACTGATCACGTGGGTGAACATGCACTGATCACATGGCTGATCATACACTGATACTGAGGCTGTTCATGCACTCATCACGTGTCTGATTATACACTGATCACATTACTGATAATGCACTGAACACCTGCCTGATTATGCACTGATCACGTGGCTCATCATGCACTGATCACGAAGCTGATCATACACTGATTTCGTGACTTTGCATGCATTGATCACTTGGCTGATCTTGCACTGTTCATATGGCTGATCATGCACTGATCACGTGGTTGATCATACACTGATCACGTGGCTGACCATGAACTAATCACGAAGCTGATCATACACTGATAACGTGACTGTGCATGCACTGATCACGTGGCTGATCATGCACTGTTCATGTGCCTGATACACTGATCACGAGACTGCACATGCACTGATCACGTGCCTGATCATGCACTGATGACGTGGCTGACCATGCACTGATCTCGAAGCTGATCATACACTGATCACGTGACTGTGCCTGTTCTGATCACATGGCTGATCATGCACTGATCACGTGGCTGATCATGCACTGATCACGTGGGAGATAATGCACTGAGCAGGTGACTGATTATGCACTCTTCACGTGCCTGATCATGCACTGATCTCGTGGCTGATCATGCACTGATCACGTGGCTGATCATGCACTGATCACTGGGGATATAATGCACTGATCACGTGCCAGATCATGCACGGAGCACGTGGCTGATCATGCACTGATCACGTGGCTGATCATACACTGACCACGTGACTGTGCATGCACTGATCACCTGCCTGTATCATGAACTTTTCACGTGGCTGAACATGCACTGATCACGAAGCTGATCATACACTGTTCACGTGACTGTGTATGCAGTGATCACATGGCTGATAATGCACTTACCACGTTGGTGATCATGCACTGATCATGAAGCTGATGATAGAGTGATCACGGGACTGTGCATGCACTGATCACGTGGCTGATCATGCACTGATCACGTGGCTGAACATGCACTGATAACTTTGCTATCATACACTGATCACGTGACTGTGCATGCACTGATCACATGGCTGATCATGCACTGATCACGTGGATGATCATGCGCTGATAAACTGGCTATCATACACTGATCACGTGACTGATTATGCACTCTTCACGTGCCAGATCATGCACTGATCACGTGGCTGATCATGCAGTGATCACATGGGTGATCATGCACTGATCATGCAGCTGATCATACACTGATCATGAGGCAGTTCATGCACTCATCACGTGTCTGATCATACACTGAACACGTGGCTCATCATGAACTAATCACGAAGGTGATCATACACTGATCATGTGACTGTGCATGCACTGATCACAAGGCTGATCATGCAATGATCACGTGGCTGATCATGCACTGATCTCGTGGCTGATCACGCACTGATTACGTGGCTGATCATGCACTGATCACGAAGCTGATCATACACTGATCCCGTGACTGTGCACTCACTGATCACGTGGTTGATCATGCACTGATCACGTGGTTGATCTTGCACTCATCAGGAAGCTGATCATACACTGATCACGTGACTGTGCATGCACTGATCACATGGCTGATCATGCACTGATCACGTGCCTGATCATGCACTGATCACATGGCTGATCATGCTCTGATCACGAAGCTGATCATACACTGATCACGTGACACTGCATGCGCTGATCATGTGGCTGAACGTGCAATGATCACGTGGCTGATCATGCACTGATTACGTGGCTGATCATGCACTGATCACTTGGGAGATAATGCACTGATCACGTGACTGAACATGCACTGATCACGAAGCTGATCATACACGGATCACGTGACTGCGCATGCACTGATCACGTGGCTGAACATACAATGATCACGTGGCTGATCATGCACTGATCACGAAGGTGATCATACACTGATCACGTGACTGTGCATGCACTGATCACGCGGCTGAACATACAATGATCACGTGGCTGATGATGCACTGATCACGATGCTGATCATACACTGATCTCGTGACTGTGCATGCACTGATCATCTGCCTGATCATGCACGTTTCACGTGGCTGACCATGCACTGAACCCGAAGCTGATCATACACTGAGCACATGGCTGATCATACACTGAACACGTGCCTGATCATGCACTGATCACATGGCTGATCATGCACTGATCACGTGGCTGATCATACACTGATCACGTGACTGTGCATGCACTGATCACATATCTGATCATGCACTGATCACGTGGCTGATCATGCACTGATCACATGGCAGATCATACACTGATCACGTGACTGATCATGCACTAATCACGTTACGGACCATGCCCTGATCATGCGGCTGATCATACACTGATCATGAGGCTGTTCATTCCCTCATCACGTGTTTGATCATACACTGACCACCTTACTGATAATGCACAGAACCCGTGCCTGATCATGCACTGATCACGTGGCTCATCATGCACTGATCACGTGGCTGAACATGCACTGATCACGAAGCTGATCATACACTGTTCACGTGACTGTGCATGCACTGATAACGTGGCTGAACATGCAATGATCACGTGGCTGATCATGCACTGATCACGAAGCTGAACATGCACTGATCCCGAAGCTGACCATACACTGATCACGTGACTGTGCATGCTCTGATCACATGGCTGATCATGCACTGTTCACGTGGATGATCATGCACTTATAACCTGGCTATAGTACACCAATCACATGACTGATTATGCACTCTTCACGTGGCAGATCATGCTCTGATCACGTGCCAGATCATGCACTGATCACGTGGCTGATCATGCACTGATCACCTGGGTGATCATACACTCATCACATGGCTGATCATACACTGATCATGTGACTGTGGATGCACTGATCACGTGCCTGATCATGCACTGATCACGTGCCTGATCATGCACTGATCACGTAGATATCATGCACTAGTCACGTGGTTATCATGCACTGATCACGTGGCTGATCATACTCTGATCACGTGACTGATCACGCACTGATCAAGAGCCTGACCATGCACTGATCCCGTGAGTGATCATGCACTGATCAGGTGACTGATCATGCACTGATCACGTGCCTGATCATGCACTGAGGACGTGGCTGATCATGTACTGATCACGAAGCTGATCACACAATGGTCATGTGACTGTACATGCACTGATCACTTGGCTCATCATGCACTGATCACGTGACTCATCATGCAGGGGTCACGTGGCTTTCATGCACTAATCACGTGGCTGATCATTCACTGTTCATGTGACTGATCATGCACTGATCACATGCCTGATCATGCACTGATCACGTGGATGATCATGCGCTGATAACCTGGCTATCATACACTGATCACGTGACTGATTATGCACTCTTCACGTGCCAGATCATGCACTGTTCACGTGACTGATCATGCTCTCATCACCTGCCTGATCATGCACTGATCAAGTGGCTGATCATGCACTTATCACGAAGCTGATCATACACTGGTCACGTGACTGTGCATGCACTGATCACATGGCTGATCATGCACTGATCACGTGCCTGATCATGCACTGATAACCTGGCTATTATACACTGATCATGTGACTGATAATGCACTCTTCACGTGCCTGATCATGCACTGATCATGTGGCTGATCATGCAAAGAAGACAAAGCTGATCATACACTGATCACTGGACCATGCATGCACTGATCACGTGGCTCATCATGCACTGATAATGAAGCTATTCATACACTGGTCACGTGACTGTGCATGTACTGATCATGTGGCTGATCATGCACTGATCCCATGGCTGATCATGCACGGATCACGTGGCTGATCATGCACTGAAGACGAAGCTGATCATACACTGATCATGGGACCATGCATGCACTGATCACGTGGCTGAGCATGCACTGATCACGTGGGTGAACATGCACTGATCACATGGCTGATCATACACTGATACTGAGGCTGTTCATGCACTCATCACGTGTCTGATTATACACTGATCACATTACTGATAATGCACTGAACACCTGCCTGATTATGCACTGATCACGTGGCTCATCATGCACTGATCACGAAGCTGATCATACACTGATTTCGTGACTTTGCATGCATTGATCACTTGGCTGATCTTGCACTGTTCATATGGCTGATCATGCACTGATCACGTGGTTGATCATACACTGATCACGTGGCTGACCATGAACTAATCACGAAGCTGATCATACACTGATAACGTGACTGTGCATGCACTGATCACGTGGCTGATCATGCACTGTTCATGTGCCTGATACACTGATCACGAGACTGCACATGCACTGATCACGTGCCTGATCATGCACTGATGACGTGGCTGACCATGCACTGATCTCGAAGCTGATCATACACTGATCACGTGACTGTGCCTGTTCTGATCACATGGCTGATCATGCACTGATCACGTGGCTGATCATGCACTGATCACGTGGGAGATAATGCACTGAGCAGGTGACTGATTATGCACTCTTCACGTGCCTGATCATGCACTGATCTCGTGGCTGATCATGCACTGATCACGTGGCTGATCATGCACTGATCACTGGGGATATAATGCACTGATCACGTGCCAGATCATGCACGGAGCACGTGGCTGATCATGCACTGATCACGTGGCTGATCATACACTGACCACGTGACTGTGCATGCACTGATCACCTGCCTGTATCATGAACTTTTCACGTGGCTGAACATGCACTGATCACGAAGCTGATCATACACTGTTCACGTGACTGTGTATGCAGTGATCACATGGCTGATAATGCACTTACCACGTTGGTGATCATGCACTGATCATGAAGCTGATGATAGAGTGATCACGGGACTGTGCATGCACTGATCACGTGGCTGATCATGCACTGATCACGTGGCTGAACATGCACTGATAACTTTGCTATCATACACTGATCACGTGACTGTGCATGCACTGATCACATGGCTGATCATGCACTGATCACGTGGATGATCATGCGCTGATAAACTGGCTATCATACACTGATCACGTGACTGATTATGCACTCTTCACGTGCCAGATCATGCACTGATCACGTGGCTGATCATGCAGTGATCACATGGGTGATCATGCACTGATCATGCAGCTGATCATACACTGATCATGAGGCAGTTCATGCACTCATCACGTGTCTGATCATACACTGAACACGTGGCTCATCATGAACTAATCACGAAGGTGATCATACACTGATCATGTGACTGTGCATGCACTGATCACAAGGCTGATCATGCAATGATCACGTGGCTGATCATGCACTGATCTCGTGGCTGATCACGCACTGATTACGTGGCTGATCATGCACTGATCACGAAGCTGATCATACACTGATCCCGTGACTGTGCACTCACTGATCACGTGGTTGATCATGCACTGATCACGTGGTTGATCTTGCACTCATCAGGAAGCTGATCATACACTGATCACGTGACTGTGCATGCACTGATCACATGGCTGATCATGCACTGATCACGTGCCTGATCATGCACTGATCACATGGCTGATCATGCTCTGATCACGAAGCTGATCATACACTGATCACGTGACACTGCATGCGCTGATCATGTGGCTGAACGTGCAATGATCACGTGGCTGATCATGCACTGATTACGTGGCTGATCATGCACTGATCACTTGGGAGATAATGCACTGATCACGTGACTGAACATGCACTGATCACGAAGCTGATCATACACGGATCACGTGACTGCGCATGCACTGATCACGTGGCTGAACATACAATGATCACGTGGCTGATCATGCACTGATCACGAAGGTGATCATACACTGATCACGTGACTGTGCATGCACTGATCACGCGGCTGAACATACAATGATCACGTGGCTGATGATGCACTGATCACGATGCTGATCATACACTGATCTCGTGACTGTGCATGCACTGATCATCTGCCTGATCATGCACGTTTCACGTGGCTGACCATGCACTGAACCCGAAGCTGATCATACACTGAGCACATGGCTGATCATACACTGAACACGTGCCTGATCATGCACTGATCACATGGCTGATCATGCACTGATCACGTGGCTGATCATACACTGATCACGTGACTGTGCATGCACTGATCACATATCTGATCATGCACTGATCACGTGGCTGATCATGCACTGATCACATGGCAGATCATACACTGATCACGTGACTGATCATGCACTAATCACGTTACGGACCATGCCCTGATCATGCGGCTGATCATACACTGATCATGAGGCTGTTCATTCCCTCATCACGTGTTTGATCATACACTGACCACCTTACTGATAATGCACAGAACCCGTGCCTGATCATGCACTGATCACGTGGCTCATCATGCACTGATCACGTGGCTGAACATGCACTGATCACGAAGCTGATCATACACTGTTCACGTGACTGTGCATGCACTGATAACGTGGCTGAACATGCAATGATCACGTGACTGTGCATGCACTAATCACGTGGCTGATCATGCACTGATAACTTTGATATAATACACTGATCACGTGACTGGTCATGCACATTGACGTGCCTGATCATGCACGGATGACTTGGCTGACCATGCACTGATCACTTGGGAGATAATGCACTGATCACGTGGCTGTCCATGCACTGATCCCGAAGCTGATCATACACTGATCACATGGCTGATCATACACTGATCACGTGCCTGATCATGCACTGATCACATTGCTGATCATGCTCTGATCACGAAGCTGATCATACACTGATCACGTGACTCTGCATGCAGTGATCATGTGGCTGAACGTGCAATGATCACGTGGCTGATCATGCACTGATCACGTGCCTGATCATGCACTGATCACTTGGGAGATAATGCACTGATCAGGTGACTGATCATGCACTCTTCACGTGCCTGATCATGCACTGATCACGTGGCTGATCATGCACTGATCACGTGGCTGATCATGCACTGATCACTTGGGATATAATGCACTGATCACGTGCCAGATCATGCACTGATCACGTGGCTGATCATGCACTGATCACGTGGCTGATCATGCACTGATCACTTGGGATATAATGCACTGATCACGTGCCAGATCATGCAATGATCACATGCCTGATCATGCACTGATGACGTGGCTGACCATGCACTGATCTCGAAGCTGATCATACACTGATCACGTGACTGGGCATGCTCTGATCACGTGGGTGAACATGCGCTGATCACATGGCTGATCATACACTGATACTGAGGCTGTTCATGCACTCATCACGTGTCTGATCATACACTGATCACATTACTGATAATGCACTGAACACCTGCCTGATTATGCACTGATCACGTGGCTCATCATGCACTGATCACGAAGCTGATCATACACTGATTTCGTGACTTTGCATGCATTGATCACTTGGCTGATCTTGCACTGTTCATAAGGCTGATCATGCACTGATCACGTGGTTGATCATACACTGATCACGTGGCTGACCATGAACTAATCACGAAGCTGATCATACACTGATAACGTGACTGTGCATGCACTGATCACGTGGCTGATCATGCACTGTTCATGTGCCGGATACACTGATCACGTGCCAGAACATGCACTGATCACGTGCCTGATCATGCACTGATGACGTGGCTGACCATGCACTGATCTCGAAGCTGATCATACACTGAACACGTGACTGTGCATGCTCTGATCACATGGCTGATCATGCACTGATCACGTGGCTGATCATGCACTGATCACGTGGGAGATAATGCACTGAGCAGGTGACTGATCATGCACTCTTCACGTGCCTGATCATGCACTGATCACGTGGCTGATCATGCACTGATCACGTGCCTGATCATGCACTGATCACGTGGCTGATCATGCACTGATCACGTGGCTGATCATACACTGACCACGTGACTGTGCATGCACTGATCACCTGCCTGATCATGAACTTTTCACGTGGCTGAACATGCACTGATCACGAAGCTGATCATACACTGTTCACGTGACTGTGTATGCACTGATCACATGGCTGATAATGCACTTATCACGTTGGTGATCATGCACTGATCATGAAGCTGATGATACAGTGATCACGGGACTGTGCATGCACTGATCACGTGGCTGATCATGCACTGATCACTTGGGATATAATGCACTGATCACGTGCCAGATCATACACTGATCACATGGCTGATCATACACTGATCACGTTCCTGATCATGCACTGATCACATTGCTGATCATGCTCTGATCACGAAGCTGATCATACACTGATCACGTGAATCTGCATGCAGTGATCATGTGGCTGAACGTGCAATGATCACGTGGCTGATCATGCACTGATCACGTTGCTGATCATGCACTGATCACTTGGGAGATAATGCACTGATCAGGTGACTGATCATGCACTCTTCAGGTGCCTGATCATGCACTGATCACGTGGCTGATCATGCACTGATCACGTGGCTGATCATGCACTGATCACTTGGGATATAATGCACTGATCACGTGCCAGATCATGCACTGATCACGTGCCTGATCATGCACTGATGACGTGGCTGACCATGCACTGATCTCGAAGCTGATCATACACTGATCACGTGACTGTGCATGCTCTGATCACATGGCTGATCATGCACTGTTCATGTGGATGATCATGCACTTATAACCTGGCTATAATACACCAATAACATGACTGATTATGCACTCTTCACGTCGCAGATCATGCTCTGATCACGTGCCAGATCATGCACTGATCACGTGGCTGATCATGCACTGATCACCTGGGTGATCATACACTCATCACATGGCTGATCATACACTGATCACGTGACTGATCATGCACTAGTCACGTTACGGATCATGCACTGATCATGCGGCTGAACATTCACTGATCATGAGGCTGTTCATGAACTCATCACGTGTGTGATCATACACTGATCACCTTACTGATAATGCACTGAACACGTGCCTGATCATGCACTGATCACGTGACTCATCATGCAGGGGTCACGTGGCTTTCATGCACTAATCACGTGGCTGATCATTCACTGTTCATGTGACTCATCATGCACTGATCACATGCCTGATCATGCACTGATCACGTGGATGATCATGCGCTGATAAACTGGCTATCATACACTGATCACGTGACTGATTATGCACTCTTCACGTGCCAGATCATGCACTGTTCACGTGACTGATCATGCTCTCATCACCTGCCTGATCATGCACTGATCAATTGGCTGATCATGCACTTATCACGAAGCTGATCATACACTGGTCACGTGACTGTGCATGCACTGGTCACATGGCTGATCATGCACTGATCACGTGCCTGATCATGCACTGATAACCTGGCTATTATACACTGATCATGTGACTGATAATGCACTCTTCACGTGCCTGATCATGCACTGATCATGTGGCTGATCATGCAAAGAAGACAAAGCTGATCATACACTGATCACTGGACCATGCATGCACTGATCACGTGGCTCATCATGCACTGAAAATGAAGCTATTCATACACTGGTCACGTGACTGTGCATGTACTGATCATGTGGCTGATCATGCACTGATCCCATGGCTGATCATGCACGGATCACGTGGCTGATCATGCACTGAAGACGAAGCTGATCATACACTGATCATGGGACCATGCATGCACTGATCACGTGGCTGAGCATGCACTGATCACGTGGGTGAACATGCACTGATCACATGGCTGATCATACACTGATACTGAGGCTGTTCATGCACTCATCACGTGTCTGATCATACACTGATCACATTACTGATAATGCACTGAACACCTGCCTGATTATGCACTGATCACGTGGCTCATCATGCACTGATCACGAAGCTGATCATACACTGATTTCGTGACTTTGCATGCATTGATCACTTGGCTGATCTTGCACTGTTCATATGGCTGATCATGCACTGATCACGTGGTTGATCATACACTGATCACGTGGCTGACCATGAACTAATCACGAAGCTGATCATACACTGATAACGTGACTGTGCATGCACTGATCACGTGGCTGATCATGCACTGTTCATGTGCCTGATACACTGATCACGAGACTGCACATGCACTGATCACGTGGCTGATCATGCACTAATCCTGAAGCTGATCATACACTGATCACGTGACTCTGCATGCACTGATCACGCGGCTGAACAAACAATGATCACGTGGCTGAAAATGCACGGCTCACGAAGCTGATCATACACTGATCACGTGACTGTGCATGCACTGATCACGTGGCTGAACATACAATGATCACATGGCTGATCATGCACTTATCACGATGCTGATCATACACTGATCATGTGACTGTGCATGCTCTGATCACATGCCTGATCATGCACTAATCACGTGGCTGACCATGCACTGATCACGAAGCTGATCATACACTGATCACATGGCTGATCATACACTGATCACGTGCCTGATCATGCACTGATCACATGGCTGATCATACACTGATCACGTGCCTGATCATGCACTGATCACATGGCTGACCATGCACTGATCTCGAAGCTGATCGTACACTGATCACGTGACTGTGCATGCTCTGATCACATGGCTGATCATGCACTGTTCACGTGGATGATCATGCACTTATAACCTGGCTATAATACACCAATCACGTGACTGATTATGCACTCTTCACGTGGCAGATAATGCTCTGATCACGTGCCAGTTCATGCACTGCTCACGTGGTGATCATGCACTGATCACCTGAGTGATCATACACTCATCACATGGCTGATCATACACTGATCACGTGACTGATCATGCACTAATCACTTTACGGATCATGCACTGATCATGCGGCTGAACATACACTGATCATGAGACTGTTCATGCACTCATCAGGTGTCTGATCATACACTGATCACCTTACTGATAATGCACTGAACACGTGCCTTATCATGCACTGATCACTTGGCTCATCATGCACTGATCACGAATCTGTTCATACACTGATTACGGGACTGTGCATGCACTGAACACTTGGCTGATCTTGCACTGTTCATGTGGCTGATCATGCACTGATCACGTGGTTGATCATACACTGATCACGTGGCTGATCATGAACTAATCACGTAGGTGATCATACACTGATCATGTGACTGTGCATGCACTGATCACAAGGCTGATCATGCACTGATCACGTGGCTGATCATGCAATGATCCCATGCCTGATTATACACTGATCATGAGACTGCACATGCACTGATCACGTGGCTGAACATTCACTGATCACGAAGATGATCATACACTGATCATGTGACTGTGGATGCACGGATCACGTGCCTGATCATGCACTGATCACGTGCCTGATCATGCACTGATCACGTAACTATCATGCACTAGTCACGTGGTTATCATGCACTGATCACGTGGCTGATCATACACTGATCACGTGACTGTGCATGCTCTGATCACATGGCTGATCATGCACTGTTCACGTGGATGATCATGCACTTATAACCTGGCTATAATACACCAATAACATGACTGATTATGCACTCTTCACGTCGCAGATCATGCTCTGATCACGTGCCAGATCATGCACTGATCACGTGGCTGATCATGCACTGATCACCTGGGTGATCATACACTCATCACATGGCTGATCATACACTGATCACGTGACTGATCATGCACTAGTCACGTTACGGATCATGCACTGATCATGCGGCTGAACATTCACTGATCATGAGGCTGTTCATGAACTCATCACGTGTGTGATCATACACTGATCACCTTACTGATAATGCACTGAACACGTGCCTGATCATGCACTGATCACGTGACTCATCATGCAGGGGTCACGTGGCTTTCATGCACTAATCACGTGGCTGATCATTCACTGTTCATGTGACTCATCATGCACTGATCACATGCCTGATCATGCACTGATCACGTGGATGATCATGCGCTGATAAACTGGCTATCATACACTGATCACGTGACTGATTATGCACTCTTCACGTGCCAGATCATGCACTGTTCACGTGACTGATCATGCTCTCATCACCTGCCTGATCATGCACTGATCAATTGGCTGATCATGCACTTATCACGAAGCTGATCATACACTGGTCACGTGACTGTGCATGCACTGGTCACATGGCTGATCATGCACTGATCACGTGCCTGATCATGCACTGATAACCTGGCTATTATACACTGATCATGTGACTGATAATGCACTCTTCACCTGCCTGATCATGCACTGATCATGTGGCTGATCATGCAAAGAAGACAAAGCTGATCATACACTGATCACTGGACCATGCATGCACTGATCACGTGGCTCATCATGCACTGAAAATGAAGCTATTCATACACTGGTCACGTGACTGTGCATGTACTGATCATGTGGCTGATCATGCACTGATCCCATGGCTGATCATGCACGGATCACGTGGCTGATCATGCACTGAAGACGAAGCTGATCATACACTGATCATGGGACCATGCATGCACTGATCACGTGGCTGAGCATGCACTGATCACGTGGGTGAACATGCACTGATCACATGGCTGATCATACACTGATACTGAGGCTGTTCATGCACTCATCACGTGTCTGATCATACACTGATCACATTACTGATAATGCACTGAACACCTGCCTGATTATGCACTGATCACGTGGCTCATCATGCACTGATCACGAAGCTGATCATACACTGATTTCGTGACTTTGCATGCATTGATCACTTGGCTGATCTTGCACTGTTCATATGGCTGATCATGCACTGATCACGTGGTTGATCATACACTGATCACGTGGCTGACCATGAACTAATCACGAAGCTGATCATACACTGATAACGTGACTGTGCATGCACTGATCACGTGGCTGATCATGCACTGTTCATGTGCCTGATACACTGATCATGAGACTGCACATGCACTGATCACGTGGCTGATCATGCACTAATCCTGAAGCTGATCATACACTGATCACGTGACTCTGCATGCACTGATCACGCGGCTGAACAAACAATGATCACGTGGCTGAAAATGCACGGCTCACGAAGCTGATCATACACTGATCACGTGACTGTGCATGCACTGATCACGTGGCTGAACATACAATGATCACATGGCTGATCATGCACTTATCACGATGCTGATCATACACTGATCATGTGACTGTGCATGCTCTGATCACATGCCTGATCATGCACTAATCACGTGGCTGACCATGCACTGATCACGAAGCTGATCATGCACTGATCACATGGCTGATCATACACTGATCACGTGCCTGATCATGCACTGATCACATGGCTGACCATGCACTGATCTCGAAGCTGATCGTACACTGATCACGTGACTGTGCATGCTCTGATCACATGGCTGATCATGCACTGTTCACGTGGATGATCATGCACTTATAACCTGGCTATAATACACCAATCACGTGACTGATTATGCACTCTTCACGTGGCAGATAATGCTCTGATCACGTGCCAGTTCATGCACTGCTCACGTGGTGATCATGCACTGATCACCTGAGTGATCATACACTCATCACATGGCTGATCATACACTGATCACGTGACTGATCATGCACTAATCACTTTACGGATCATGCACTGATCATGCGGCTGAACATACACTGATCATGAGACTGTTCATGCACTCATCAGGTGTCTGATCATACACTGATCACCTTACTGATAATGCACTGAACACGTGCCTTATCATGCACTGATCACTTGGCTCATCATGCACTGATCACGAATCTGTTCATACACTGATTACGGGACTGTGCATGCACTGAACACTTGGCTGATCTTGCACTGTTCATGTGGCTGATCATGCACTGATCACGTGGTTGATCATACACTGATCACGTGGCTGATCATGAACTAATCACGTAGGTGATCATACACTGATCATGTGACTGTGCATGCACTGATCACAAGGCTGATCATGCACTGATCATGTGGCTGATCATGCAATGATCCCATGCCTGATTATACACTGATCATGAGACTGCACATGCACTGATCACGTGGCTGAACATTCACTGATCACGAAGATGATCATACACTGATCATGTGACTGTGGATGCACGGATCACGTGCCTGATCATGCACTGATCACGTGCCTGATCATGCACTGATCACGTAACTATCATGCACTAGTCACGTGGTTATCATGCACTGATCACGTGGCTGATCATACACTGATCACGTGACTGTGCATGCTCTGATCACATGGCTGATCATGCACTGTTCACGTGGATGATCATGCACTTATAACCTGGCTATAATACACCAATAACATGACTGATTATGCACTCTTCACGTCGCAGATCATGCTCTGATCACGTGCCAGATCATGCACTGATCACGTGGCTGATCATGCACTGATCACCTGGGTGATCATACACTCATCACATGGCTGATCATACACTGATCACGTGACTGATCATGCACTAGTCACGTTACGGATCATGCACTGATCATGCGGCTGAACATTCACTGATCATGAGGCTGTTCATGAACTCATCACGTGTGTGATCATACACTGATCACCTTACTGATAATGCACTGAACACGTGCCTGATCATGCACTGATCACGTGACTCATCATGCAGGGGTCACGTGGCTTTCATGCACTAATCACGTGGCTGATCATTCACTGTTCATGTGACTCATCATGCACTGATCACATGCCTGATCATGCACTGATCACGTGGATGATCATGCGCTGATAAACTGGCTATCATACACTGATCACGTGACTGATTATGCACTCTTCACGTGCCAGATCATGCACTGTTCACGTGACTGATCATGCTCTCATCACCTGCCTGATCATGCACTGATCAATTGGCTGATCATGCACTTATCACGAAGCTGATCATACACTGGTCACGTGACTGTGCATGCACTGGTCACATGGCTGATCATGCACTGATCACGTGCCTGATCATGCACTGATAACCTGGCTATTATACACTGATCATGTGACTGATAATGCACTCTTCACCTGCCTGATCATGCACTGATCATGTGGCTGATCATGCAAAGAAGACAAAGCTGATCATACACTGATCACTGGACCATGCATGCACTGATCACGTGGCTCATCATGCACTGAAAATGAAGCTATTCATACACTGGTCACGTGACTGTGCATGTACTGATCATGTGGCTGATCATGCACTGATCCCATGGCTGATCATGCACGGATCACGTGGCTGATCATGCACTGAAGACGAAGCTGATCATACACTGATCATGGGACCATGCATGCACTGATCACGTGGCTGAGCATGCACTGATCACGTGGGTGAACATGCACTGATCACATGGCTGATCATACACTGATACTGAGGCTGTTCATGCACTCATCACGTGTCTGATCATACACTGATCACATTACTGATAATGCACTGAACACCTGCCTGATTATGCACTGATCACGTGGCTCATCATGCACTGATCACGAAGCTGATCGTACACTGATCACGTGACTGTGCATGCTCTGATCACATGGCTGATCATGCACTGTTCACGTGGATGATCATGCACTTATAACCTGGCTATAATACACCAATCACGTGACTGATTATGCACTCTTCACGTGGCAGATAATGCTCTGATCACGTGCCAGTTCATGCACTGCTCACGTGGTGATCATGCACTGATCACCTGAGTGATCATACACTCATCACATGGCTGATCATACACTGATCACGTGACTGATCATGCACTAATCACTTTACGGATCATGCACTGATCATGCGGCTGAACATACACTGATCATGAGACTGTTCATGCACTCATCAGGTGTCTGATCATACACTGATCACCTTACTGATAATGCACTGAACACGTGCCTTATCATGCACTGATCACTTGGCTCATCATGCACTGATCACGAATCTGTTCATACACTGATTACGGGACTGTGCATGCACTGAACACTTGGCTGATCTTGCACTGTTCATGTGGCTGATCATGCACTGATCACGTGGTTGATCATACACTGATCACGTGGCTGATCATGAACTAATCACGTAGGTGATCATACACTGATCATGTAACTGTGCATGCACTGATCACAAGGCTGATCATGCACTGATCACGTGGCTGATCATGCAATGATCCCATGCCTGATTATACACTGATCATGAGACTGCACATGCACTGATCACGTGGCTGAACATTCACTGATCACGAAGATGATCATACACTGATCATGTGACTGTGGATGCACGGATCACGTGCCTGATCATGCACTGATCACGTGCCTGATCATGCACTGATCACGTAACTATCATGCACTAGTCACGTGGTTATCATGCACTGATCACGTGGCTGATCATACACTGATCACGTGACTGTGCATGCTCTGATCACATGGCTGATCATGCACTGTTCACGTGGATGATCATGCACTTATAACCTGGCTATAATACACCAATAACATGACTGATTATGCACTCTTCACGTCGCAGATCATGCTCTGATCACGTGCCAGATCATGCACTGATCACGTGGCTGATCATGCACTGATCACCTGGGTGATCATACACTCATCACATGGCTGATCATACACTGATCACGTGACTGATCATGCACTAGTCACGTTACGGATCATGCACTGATCATGCGGCTGAACATTCACTGATCATGAGGCTGTTCATGAACTCATCACGTGTGTGATCATACACTGATCACCTTACTGATAATGCACTGAACACGTGCCTGATCATGCACTGATCACGTGACTCATCATGCAGGGGTCACGTGGCTTTCATGCACTAATCACGTGGCTGATCATTCACTGTTCATGTGACTCATCATGCACTGATCACATGCCTGATCATGCACTGATCACGTGGATGATCATGCGCTGATAAACTGGCTATCATACACTGATCACGTGACTGATTATGCACTCTTCACGTGCCAGATCATGCACTGTTCACGTGACTGATCATGCTCTCATCACCTGCCTGATCATGCACTGATCAATTGGCTGATCATGCACTTATCACGAAGCTGATCATACACTGGTCACGTGACTGTGCATGCACTGGTCACATGGCTGATCATGCACTGATCACGTGCCTGATCATGCACTGATAACCTGGCTATTATACACTGATCATGTGACTGATAATGCACTCTTCACCTGCCTGATCATGCACTGATCATGTGGCTGATCATGCAAAGAAGACAAAGCTGATCATACACTGATCACTGGACCATGCATGCACTGATCACGTGGCTCATCATGCACTGAAAATGAAGCTATTCATACACTGGTCACGTGACTGTGCATGTACTGATCATGTGGCTGATCATGCACTGATCCCATGGCTGATCATGCACGGATCACGTGGCTGATCATGCACTGAAGACGAAGCTGATCATACACTGATCATGGGACCATGCATGCACTGATCACGTGGCTGAGCATGCACTGATCACGTGGGTGAACATGCACTGATCACATGGCTGATCATACACTGATACTGAGGCTGTTCATGCACTCATCACGTGTCTGATCATACACTGATCACATTACTGATAATGCACTGAACACCTGCCTGATTATGCACTGATCACGTGGCTCATCATGCACTGATCACGAAGCTGATCATACACTGATTTCGTGACTTTGCATGCATTGATCACTTGGCTGATCTTGCACTGTTCATATGGCTGATCATGCACTGATCACGTGGTTGATCATACACTGATCACGTGGCTGACCATGAACTAATCACGAAGCTGATCATACACTGATAACGTGACTGTGCATGCACTGATCACGTGGCTGATCATGCACTGTTCATGTGCCTGATACACTGATCACGAGACTGCACATGCACTGATCACGTGGCTGATCATGCACTAATCCTGAAGCTGATCATACACTGATCACGTGACTCTGCATGCACTGATCACGCGGCTGAACAAACAATGATCACGTGGCTGAAAATGCACGGCTCACGAAGCTGATCATACACTGATCACGTGACTGTGCATGCACTGATCACGTGGCTGAACATACAATGATCACATGGCTGATCATGCACTTATCACGATGCTGATCATACACTGATCATGTGACTGTGCATGCTCTGATCACATGCCTGATCATGCACTAATCACGTGGCTGACCATGCACTGATCACGAAGCTGATCATACACTGATCACATGGCTGATCATACACTGATCACGTGCCTGATCATGCACTGATCACATGGCTGATCATACACTGATCACGTGCCTGATCATGCACTGATCACATGGCTGACCATGCACTGATCTCGAAGCTGATCGTACACTGATCACGTGACTGTGCATGCTCTGATCACATGGCTGATCATGCACTGTTCACGTGGATGATCATGCACTTATAACCTGGCTATAATACACCAATCACGTGACTGATTATGCACTCTTCACGTGGCAGATAATGCTCTGATCACGTGCCAGTTCATGCACTGCTCACGTGGTGATCATGCACTGATCACCTGAGTGATCATACACTCATCACATGGCTGATCATACACTGATCACGTGACTGATCATGCACTAATCACTTTACGGATCATGCACTGATCATGCGGCTGAACATACACTGATCATGAGACTGTTCATGCACTCATCAGGTGTCTGATCCTACACTGATCACCTTACTGATAATGCACTGAACACGTGCCTTATCATGCACTGATCACTTGGCTCATCATGCACTGATCACGAATCTGTTCATACACTGATTACGGGACTGTGCATGCACTGAACACTTGGCTGATCTTGCACTGTTCATGTGGCTGATCATGCACTGATCACGTGGTTGATCATACACTGATCACGTGGCTGATCATGAACTAATCACGTAGGTGATCATACACTGATCATGTGACTGTGCATGCACTGATCACAAGGCTGATCATGCACTGATCACGTGGCTGATCATGCAATGATCCCATGCCTGATTATACACTGATCATGAGACTGCACATGCACTGATCACGTGGCTGAACATTCACTGATCACGAAGATGATCATACACTGATCATGTGACTGTGGATGCACGGATCACGTGCCTGATCATGCACTGATCACGTGCCTGATCATGCACTGATCACGTAACTATCATGCACTAGTCACGTGGTTATCATGCACTGATCACGTGGCTGATCATACACTGATCACGTGACTGTGCATGCTCTGATCACATGGCTGATCATGCACTGTTCACGTGGATGATCATGCACTTATAACCTGGCTATAATACACCAATAACATGACTGATTATGCACTCTTCACGTCGCAGATCATGCTCTGATCACGTGCCAGATCATGCACTGATCACGTGGCTGATCATGCACTGATCACCTGGGTGATCATACACTCATCACATGGCTGATCATACACTGATCACGTGACTGATCATGCACTAGTCACGTTACGGATCATGCACTGATCATGCGGCTGAACATTCACTGATCATGAGGCTGTTCATGAACTCATCACGTGTGTGATCATACACTGATCACCTTACTGATAATGCACTGAACACGTGCCTGATCATGCACTGATCACGTGACTCATCATGCAGGGGTCACGTGGCTTTCATGCACTAATCACGTGGCTGATCATTCACTGTTCATGTGACTCATCATGCACTGATCACATGCCTGATCATGCACTGATCACGTGGATGATCATGCGCTGATAAACTGGCTATCATACACTGATCACGTGACTGATTATGCACTCTTCACGTGCCAGATCATGCACTGTTCACGTGACTGATCATGCTCTCATCACCTGCCTGATCATGCACTGATCAATTGGCTGATCATGCACTTATCACGAAGCTGATCATACACTGGTCACGTGACTGTGCATGCACTGGTCACATGGCTGATCATGCACTGATCACGTGCCTGATCATGCACTGATAACCTGGCTATTATACACTGATCATGTGACTGATAATGCACTCTTCACGTGCCTGATCATGCACTGATCATGTGGCTGATCATGCAAAGAAGACAAAGCTGATCATACACTGATCACTGGACCATGCATGCACTGATCACGTGGCTCATCATGCACTGAAAATGAAGCTATTCATACACTGGTCACGTGACTGTGCATGTACTGATCATGTGGCTGATCATGCACTGATCCCATGGCTGATCATGCACGGATCACGTGGCTGATCATGCACTGAAGACGAAGCTGATCATACACTGATCATGGGACCATGCATGCACTGATCACGTGGCTGAGCATGCACTGATCACGTGGGTGAACATGCACTGATCACATGGCTGATCATACACTGATACTGAGGCTGTTCATGCACTCATCACGTGTCTGATCATACACTGATCACATTACTGATAATGCACTGAACACCTGCCTGATTATGCACTGATCACGTGGCTGATCATGCACTGATCACGAAGCTGATCATACACTGATCACGAAGCTGATCATTCACTGATCACGTGACTGTGCATGCACTGATCACGTGGCTGATCATGCACTGTTCATGTGCCTGATACACTGATCACGAGACTGCACATGCACTGATCACGTGGCTGATCATGCACTAATCCTGAAGCTGATCATACACTGATCACGTGACTCTGCATGCACTGATCACGCGGCTGAACAAACAATGATCACGTGGCTGCTGATCATACACTGATCACGTGACTGTGCATGCACTGATCACGTGGCTGAACATACAATGATCACATGGCTGATCATGCACTTATCACGATGCTGATCATACACTGATCATGTGACTGTGCATGCTCTGATCACATGCCTGATCATGCACTAATCACGTGGCTGACCATGCACTGATCACGAAGCTGATCATACACTGATCACATGGCTGATCATACACTGATCACGTGCCTGATCATGCACTGATCACATGGCTGATCATACACTGATCACGTGCCTGATCATGCACTGATCACATGGCTGACCATGCACTGATCTCGAAGCTGATCGTACACTGATCACGTGACTGTGCATGCTCTGATCACATGGCTGATCATGCACTGTTCACGTGGATGATCATGCACTTATAACCTGGCTATAATACACCAATCACGTGACTGATTATGCACTCTTCACGTGGCAGATAATGCTCTGATCACGTGCCAGTTCATGCACTGCTCACGTGGTGATCATGCACTGATCACCTGAGTGATCATACACTCATCACATGGCTGATCATACACTGATCACGTGACTGATCATGCACTAATCACTTTACGGATCATGCACTGATCATGCGGCTGAACATACACTGATCATGAGACTGTTCATGCACTCATCAGGTGTCTGATCATACACTGATCACCTTACTGATAATGCACTGAACACGTGCCTTATCATGCACTGATCACTTGGCTCATCATGCACTGATCACGAATCTGTTCATACACTGATTACGGGACTGTGCATGCACTGAACACTTGGCTGATCTTGCACTGTTCATGTGGCTGATCATGCACTGATCACGTGGTTGATCATACACTGATCACGTGGCTGATCATGAACTAATCACGTAGGTGATCATACACTGATCATGTGACTGTGCATGCACTGATCACAAGGCTGATCATGCACTGATCACGTGGCTGATCATGCAATGATCCCATGCCTGATTATACACTGATCATGAGACTGCACATGCACTGATCACGTGGCTGAACATTCACTGATCACGAAGATGATCATACACTGATCATGTGACTGTGGATGCACGGATCACGTGCCTGATCATGCACTGATCACGTGCCTGATCATGCACTGATCACGTAACTATCATGCACTAGTCACGTGGTTATCATGCACTGATCACGTGGCTGATCATACACTGATCACGTGACTGTGCATGCACTGATCACGTGGCTGATCATGCACGGATCACCAAGCTGTTCGTACATTGATCACGTGATTGTGCATGCACTGATCACCTGGCTGATCATGCACTGATAAACTTGCTATCATACACTGATCAGTTGACTGATCATGCACTCTTCACGTGCCTGATCATGCACTGATCACGTGGCTGACCATGCACTGCTCACGTGGCTGAAAATGCACTGAACACGTGACTCATCATGCAGGGGTCACGTGGCTTTCATGCACTAATCACGTGGTTGATCATTCACTGATCATGTGCCTGATCATGCACTGATCACATGCCTGATCATGAACTGATCCCGTGCCTGATAATGCACTTATCACGTGGCTGAAAATGCACTGATCACGTGACTGATCATGTAGGGGTCACGTGGCTTTCATGCACTAATCACGTGGTTGATCATTCACTGATCATGTGCCTGATCATGCACTCTTCACGTGCCTGATCATGCACTGATCACGCGGCTGAACATGCACTGATCACGAAGCTGATCATACACTGATCACGTGACTGTGCATGCACTAATCACGTGGCTGATCATGCACTGATAACTTTGCTATCATTCACTGATCACGTGACTGATCATACACACTTGACGTGCCTGATCATGCACTGATCCCGTGGCTGACCATGCACTGATCACGAAATTGATCATACAATGATCACATGGCTGATCATACACTGATCACGTGCCTGATCATGCACTGATCACATGGCTGATCATGCTCTGATCACGAAGCTGATCATACACTGATCACGTGACACTGCATGCGCTGATCATGTGGCTGAACGTGCAATGATCACCTGGCTGATCATGCACTGATCACTTGGGAGATAATGCACTGATCACGTGACTGATCATTCACTCTTCACGTGCCTGACCATGCACTGATCAAGTGGCTGAACATACACTGATCACGAAGCTGATCATACACTGATCACGTGACTGTGCATGCACTGATCACGTGGCTGAACATACAATGATCACGTGGCTGATCATGCACTGATCACGAAGCTGATCATACACTGATCATATGACTGTGCATGCACTGATCACATGGCTGAACATACAATGATCACGTGGCTGATCATGCACTGATCACGAAGCTGATCATACACTGATCACGTGACTGTGCATGCACTGATCACGTGTCTGATCATGCACTGACCACGTCCGTGATCATGCACTGATCACGTGCCTGATCATACACTGATTACGAGACTGCACATGCACTGATCACGTGGCTGAATATGCACTGATCACGTGCCTGATCATGCACTGATCACAAGCCTGATCATACACTGATCACGAGACTGCACATGCACTGATCACGTGGCTGATCATGCACTGATCATGAAGCTGATCATACACTGATCACGGGACTGTGCATGCACTGACCACGTGGTTGATCATGCACTGATCACGTGACTGTGCATGCACAAATCACGTGGCTGCTCATGCACTGATAACTTTGCTATCGTACACTGATCATGTGACTGATAATGCACACTTGACGTGCCTGATCATGCACTGATCACTTGGCTGACCATGCACTGATCACTTGAGAGATCATGCACTGATCACGTGGCTGTCAATGCACTGATCCCGAAGCTGATCATACACTGATCACATGGCTGATCATACACTGATCACGTGCCCGATCATGCACTGATCACATTGTGGATCATGCTCTGAACACGAAGCTGATCATACACTGGTCACGTGACTCTGCATGCACTGATCATGTGGCTGAACGTGCAATGATCACGTGGCTGATCATGCATTGATCACGTGGCTGATCATGGAGTGATCACTTGGGAGATAATGTACTGATCAGGTGACTGATCATGCACTATTCACGTGCCTGATCATGCACTGATCACTTGGCTGACCATGCACTGATCACGAAGCTGATCATACACTGATCACGTGACTGTGCATGCACTGATCACGTGGATGAACAAACAATGATCACGTGGCTGATCATGCACTGATCACAAAGCTGATCATACACTGATCACGTGACTGTGATGCAGTTATCACGTGGCTGAACATACAATGATCATGTGGCTGATCATGCACTGATCACGAAGCTGATAATACACTGATCACGTGACAGTGCATGCACTGTTCACATGGCTGAGCATGCAGTTATCACGTGGATGATCATGCGCTGTTAACCTGGCTATCATACACTGATCGCGTGACTGATTATGCACTCTTCACGTTCCAGATCATGCACTGATCACGTAGCGAATCATGCACTAATCACGTTACGGACCATGCCCTGATCATGCGGCTGATCATACACTGATCATGAGGCTGTTCATTCCCTCATCACGTGTCTGATCATACACTGACCACCTTACTGATAATGCAATGAACCCGTGCCTGATCATGCACTGATCACGTGGCTCATCATGCACTGATCATGTGGCTGAACATGCACTGATCACGAAGCTGATCATACACTGTTCACGTGACTGTGCATGCACTGATAACGAGGCTGAACATGCAATGATCACGTGGCTGATCATGCACTGATCACGAGGCTGAACATGCACTGATCACGAAGCTGATCATACACTGATCACGTGACTGTGCATGCACTAATCACGTGGCTGATCATGCACTGATAACTTTGCTATCATACACTGATCTCGTGACTGATCATACACACTGGACATGCCTGATCATGCACTGATCACTTGGCTGATCATGCACTGGTCAGTTGGGAGATAATGCACTGATCACGTGATTGATCATGCACTCTTCACGTGCCTGACCATGCCCTGATCACGTGGCTGAACATGCACTGATCACGAAGCTGATCATACACTGATCACGTGACTGTGCATGCACTGATCACGTGGCTGATCATGCCCTGATCTCGAAGCTGATCATACACTGATCACGTGACTGTGCACGAACTGATCACCTGCCTGATCATGCACGTTTCACGTGGCTAACCATGCACAGAACACGAAGCTGATCATACACTGAGTATATGGCTGATTATACACTGAACACGTGCCTGATCATGCACTGATCACATGGCTGATCATGCACTGATCACAAAGCTGATCATACACTGATCACGTGACTGTGCATACACTGATCACATGGCTGATCATGCACTGATCACGTGGCTGATCATGAACTGATCATGAAGCTGATGATACACTGATCACGGTACTGTGCATGCACTGATCACGTGGCTGATCATGCACTGATCACGTAGCTGAACATGCACTGATCACGAAGCTGATCATACACTGATCACCTGACTGTGCGTGCACTAATCACGTGGCTCATCATGCACTGATAACTTTGCTATCATACATTGATCACCTGACTGATCATGCACACTTGACGTGCCTGATAATGCACTGATCACATGGCTGACCATGCACTGATCACTTGGGAAATAATGCAATGATCACGTGGCTGTCCATGCACTGATCATGAAGCTGATCATGCACTGATCACGTGGCTGATCATGCACTGACTCCTGCCTGATCATACACTGATCAGGAGACTGCACATGCACTGATCACGTGGCTGAACATGCACTGATCACGAAGCTGATCATACACTGATCATGTGACTGTGGATGCACTGATCACGTGGCTGAACATGCAATGATCACCTGGCTGATCATGCACTGATTACGTGGCTGATCATGCACTGATCACGTGGGACATCATGCACTGATCACCTGGCTGATCATGCACTCTTCACGTGCCTGATCATGCACTGATCACGTAGCTCTCATGCACTAGTCACGTGATTATCATGCACTGATCACGTGGCTGATCATACACTGATCACGTGAGTGATCATGCACTGATCAAGAGCCTGACCATGCACTGATCCCGTGAGTGATCATGCACTGATCAAGTGACTGATCATGCACTGATCACATGCCTGATCATGAACTGATCCCGTGCCTGATCAAGCACTTACCACGTGACTGATCATGCACTCATCACCTGCCTGATCATGCACTGATTACGTGGCTGATCATGTACTTATCACGAAGCTGATCATACACTTCTCTCTTGACTGTGCATGCACTGATCACATGGCTGATCATGCACTGATCACATGCCTGATCATGCACACATCACCTGGTTGATCATGCACTGATCATGTAGCTGATCATACACTGATCACGTGACTGTGCATGCACTGATCCCGTGGCTGATCATGCACTGATCCCATGGCTGATCATGCACTGATTACGTTACTGATCATACACTGGTCACGTGGCTATCATGCACTGATCACGTGGCTGATCATACACTGATCACGTGCCTGATCATACACTGATCACGTGGCTGATCATGCACTGATCACGACGCTGATCATACACTGATCACATGACTGTGCGTGCACTGAAAACATGGCTGATTATGCACTGATCACGTAGCTGATCATGCACTGATAACCTGGCTATCATACACTAATCACGTGACTGATTATGCACTCTTCACGTGCCTGATCATGCCCTGATCATGTGGCTGATCATGCACTTATCAGGAAGCTGATCATACACTGATCACGTGACTGTCCATGCACTGATCACATGCCTGATCATGCACTGATCACATGGATGATCATGAGCTGATAACCTGGCTATCATACACTGATCACATGACTGATTATGCACTCTTCACGTGCCCGATCATGCACTGATCATGTGGCTGATCATGCACTGAAGACGAAGCTGATCATACACTGATCATGGGACCATGCATGCACTGATCACGTGGCTGATCAGGCACTGATCACGTGGGTGATCATGCCCTGATCACATGGCTGATCATACACAGATCACGTGACTGATCATGCCCTAATCACGTTCTGGATCATGCACTGATCGCGCGGCTGATCATACACTGATCATGAGGCTGTTCATGCACACATCACGTGTCTGATCATACACTGATCACATTACTAATAATGCACTGAACACATGCCTGATCATGCACTCATCACGTGGCTCATCATGCACTGATCACGAAACTGATCATACACTGATCATGTGACTGTGCATGCACTGATCACGTGTCTGATCATGCACTGACCACGTCCGTGACCATGCACTGATCACGTGCCTGATCATACACTGATCACGAGACTGCATGCACTGATCACGTGGCTGAATAGGCACTGATCACGTGCCTGATCATGCACTGATCACAAGCCTGATCATACACTGATCACGAGACTGTACATGCACTGATCACGTGGCTGATCATGCACTGACCACGTGCCTGATCATGCACTGATCACGTGCCTGATCATACACTGATCACGAGACTGCACATGCACTGATCACGTGGCTGATCATGCACTGATCATGAAGCTGATCATACACTGATCACGGGACTGTGCATGCACTGACCACGTGGTTGATCATGCACTGATCACGTGGCTGAACATGCACTGATCACGAAGCTGATCATACACTGATCACGTGACTGTTCATGCACTAATCACGTGGCTGATCATGCACTGATAACTTTGCTATCGTACACTGATCACGTGACTGATCATGCACACTTCACGTGCATGATCATGCACTGATCACTTGTCTGACCATGCACTGATCACTTGGGAGATAATGCACTGATCACCTGGCTGTCCATGCACTCATCCCGAAGCTGATCATACACTGATCACATGGCTGATCATACACTGATCACGTGCCCGATCATGCACTGATCACATTGCTGATCATGCTCTGAACACGAAGCTGATCATACACTGGTCACGTGGATGAACATGCACTGATCACGAAGCTGATCATACACTGATCACGTGACTGTGCATGCACTAATCACGTGCCTGATCATGCACTGATCACTTGGCTGACCATGCACTGATCACGAAGCTCATCATACACTGATCACGTGACTGTGCATGTACTGATCACATAGCTGATCATGCACTGATCACATGGCTGATCATGTGCTGATAACCTGGCTATTATACACTGACACGTGACTGATTATGCACTCTTCATGTGCCGATCATGCACTGATCATGTGGCTGATCATGCACTGAAGACGAAGCTGATCATACACTGATCATGGGACCATGCATGCACTGATCATGTGGCTGATCATGCACTGATCACGTGCCGGATCATGCACTAATCACCTTTTGGATCATGCACTGATTACGCGGCTGATCATACACTGATCATGAGGCTGCTCATGCACTCATCACTTGTCTGATCATACACTGATCACATTACTGATAATGCACTGAACACGTGCCTGATCATGCACTGATCACGTGGCTAATCATGCACTGATCACGAAGGTGATCATACACTGATTATGTGACTGTGCATGCACTGATCACTTGGCTAATCTTTCACTGTTCATGTGGCTGATTATGCACTGATCACATGGTTGATCATACACTGATCACGTGGCTGATCATGAACTAATCACGAAGCTGATCATACACTGATCACGTGACTGTGCATGCACTGATCACGTGGCTGATCATGCACTGACCATGTGCCTGATCATGCACTGATCACGTGCCTGATCATACACTGATCACGAGACTGCACATGCACTGATCACGTGGCTGATCATGCACTGATCATGAAGCTGATCATACACTGATCACGGGACTGTGCATGCACTGACCACGTGGTTGATCATGCACTGATCACGTGGCTGAACATGCACTGATCACGAAGCTGATCATACACTGATCACGTGACTGTGCATGCACTAATCACGTGGCTGATCATGCACTGATAACTTTGCTATCGTACACTGATCACGTGACTGCTCATGCACACTTGACGTGCCTGATCATGCACTGATCACTTGGCTGACCATGCACTGATCACTTGGGAGATAATGCACTGATCACGTGGCTGTCCATGCACTGATCCCGAAGCTGATCATACACTGATCACATGGCTGATCATACACTGATCCCGTGCCCGATCATGCACTGATCACATTGCTGATCATGCTCTGAACACGAAGCTGATCATACACTGGTCACGTGACTCTGCATGCACTGATCATGTGGCTGAACGTGCAATGATCACGTGGCTGATCATGCACTGATCACGTGGCTGATCATGCACTGATCTCGTGGCTGATCATGCAGTGATCACTTGGGAGATAATGCACTTATCAGGTGACTGATCATGCACTATTCACGTGCCTGATCATGCACTGATCACGTGGCTGAACATGAACTAATCACGAAAGTGATCATACACTGATCACGTGAGTGTGCATGCACTGATCACAAGGATGATCATGCACTGATCACCTGGCTGATCATGCACTGATCTCCTGCCTGATCATACACTGATCACGAGACTGCATATGCACTGATCACGTGGCTGAACATGCACTGATCACGAAGCTGATCATACACTGATCATGTGACTGTGGATGCACTGATCAGGTGGCTGAACATGCAATGATCACGTGGCTGATCATGCACTCATTACGTGTCTGATCATGCACTGATCACGTGGGACATCATGCACTGATCACCTGGCTGATCATGCACTGATCACGTGCCTGATCATGCACTGATCACGTAGCTATCATGCACTAGTCACGTGATTATCATGCACAGATCACGTGGCTGATCGTACACTGATCACGTGAGTGATCATGCCCTGATCAAGAGCCTGACCATGCACTGATCCCGTGAGTGATCCTGCACTGATCAGGTGACTGATCATGCACTGATCACATGCCTGATCATGAACTGATCCCGTGCTGATCAAGCACTAATCACGTGACTGATCATGCACTCATCACCTGCCTGATCATGCACTGATTACGTGGCTGATCATGCACTTATGACGAAGCTGATCAAACACTGGTCACGTGGCTGATCATACACTGATAAAGTGCCTGATCATACACTGATCACGTGGCTGATCATGCACTGATCACGACGCTGATCATACACTGATCACATGACTGTGCATGCACTGATCACATGGCTGATTATGCACTGATCACGTGGCTGATCATGCACTGATAACCTGGCTGTCATGCACTGATCACGTGACTGATTATGCACTCTTCACGTGCCTGATCATGCACTGATCACGAAGCTGATCATACACTGATCACGTGACTGTCCATGCACTGATCACATGGCTGATCATGCACTATTCACCTGGCTGATCATGCACTGATCACGTGGCTGATCACACACTGATCACGTGACTGTGCATACACTGATCACATGGCTGATCATGCACTGAACACGTGACTGATCATACACAGGTCACGTGGCTATCATGCACTAATCACGTGGCTGATCATACACTGATCACGTGCCTGATCATGCACTAATCACGTGACTGTGCATGCACTGATCACGTGACTGATCATGCACTGATCACATGACTGATCATACACTGGTCACATGGCTATCATGCACTGATCACGTGGCTGATCCTACACTGATCACGTGCCTGATCATGCACTGATCACGTGGCTGATTATGCACTGATCACGAGGCTGATCATACACTGATCACGTGACTGTGCATGTACTGATCACATAGCTGATCATGCACTGATCACATGGCTGATCATGTGCTGATAACCTGGCTATCATACACTGACACGTGACTGATTATGCACTCTTCACGTGACTGATCATGCACTGATCATGTGGCTGATCTTGCACTGAAGACGAAGTTGATCATACACTGATCATGGGACCATGCATGCACTGATCATGTGGCTGATCATGCACTGATCACGTGCCTGATCATGCACTAATCACGTTTCGGATCATGCATTGATCACGCGGCTGATCATACACTGATCATGAGGCTGCTCATGCACTCATCACGTGTCTGATCATACACTGATCACATTACTGATAATGCACTGAAAACGTGCCTGATCATGCACTGATCATGTGGCTCATCATGCACCGATCACGAAGCTGATCATACACTGATTACGTGACTGTGCATGCACTGATCACTTGGCTGATCTTGCACTGTTCATGTGGCTGATTATGCACTGATCACATGTTTGATCATACACTGATCACGTGGCTGATCATGAACTAATCACGAAGCTGATCATACACTGATCATGTGACTGTGCATGCACTGATCACGTGTCTGATCATGCACTGACCACGTCCGTGATCATGCACTGATCACGTGCCTGATCATACACTGATCACGAGACTGCACATGCACTGATCACGTGGCTGAATATGGACTGATCACGTGCCTGATCATGCACTGATCACAAGCCTGATCATACACTGATCACGAGACTGCACATGCACTGATCACGTGGCTGATCATGCACTGATCATGAAGCTGATCATACACTGATCACGTGGATGAACATGCAATGATCACGAAGCTGATCATACACTGATCACGTGACTGTGCATGCACTAATCACGTGGCTGACAATGCACTGATAACTTTGCTATCATACACTGATCACGTGACTGATCATGCACACTTGACGTGCCTGATCATGCACTGATCACTGGGCTGACCATGCACTGATCACGAAGCTCATCATACACTGATCACGTGACTGTGCATGTACTGATCACATAGCTGATCATGCACTGATCACATGGCTGATCATGCGCTGATAACCTGGCTATCATACACTGACACGTGACTGATTATGCACTCTTCACGTGCCGATCATGCACTGATCATGTGGCTGATCATGCACTGAAGACGAAGCTGATCATACACTGATCATGGGACCATGCATGCACTGATCATGTGGCTGATCATGCACTGATCACGTGCCGGATCATGCACTAATCACGTTTTGGATCATGCACTGATTACGCGGCTTATCATACACTGATCATGAGGCTGCTCATGCACTCATCACGTGTCTTATCATACACTGATCACATTACTGATAATGCACTGAACACGTGCCTGATCATGCACTGATCACGTGGCTCATCATGCACTGATCACGAAGCTGATCATACACTGATTACGTGACTGTGCATGCACTGATCACTTGGCTTATCTTGCACTGTTCATGTGGCTGATTATGCACTGATCACATGGTTGATCATACACTGATCACGTGGATGAACATGCACTGATCACGAAGCTGATCATACACTGATCACGTGACTGTGCATGCACTGATCACGTGGCTGATCATGCACTGACCACGTGCCTGATCATGCACTGATCACGTGCCTGATCATACACTGATCACGAGACTGCACATGCACTGATCACGTGGCTGATCATGCACTGATCATGAAGCTGATCATACACTGATCACGGGACTGTGCATGCACTGACCACGTGGTTGATCATGCACTGATCACGTGGCTGAACATGCACTGATCACGAAGCTGATCATACACTGATCACGTGACTGTTCATGCACTAATCACGTGGCTGATCATGCACTGATAACTTTGCTATCGTACACTGATCACGTGACTGATCATGCACACTTCACGTGCATGATCATGCACTGATCACTTGTCTGACCATGCACTGATCACTTGGGAGATAATGCACTGATCACCTGGCTGTCCATGCACTCATCCCGAAGCTGATCATACACTGATCACATGGCTGATCATACACTGATCACGTGCCCGATCATGCACTGATCACATTGCTGATCATGCTCTGAACACGAAGCTGATCATACACTGGTCACGTGACTCTGCATGCACTGATCATGTGGCTGAACGTGCAATGAAAACGTGGCTGATCATGCACTGATCACGTGGCTGATCATGCAGTGATCACTTGGGAGATAATGCACTTATCAGGTGACTGATCATGCACTATTCACGTGCCTGATCATGCACTGATCACTTGGTTGACCATGCACTGATCACGAAGCTGATCATACACTGATCTTGTGACTGTGCATGCACTGATCATGTGGCTGAACATCAAATGATCACGTGGCTGATCATGCACTGATTACGTGTCTGATCATGCACTGATCACGTAGCTATCATGCACTAGTCACGTGATTATCATGAACAGATCACGTGGCTGATCGTACACTGATCACGTGAGTGATCATGCCCTGATCAATAGCCTGACCATGCACTGATCCCGTGAGTGATCATGCACTGATCAGGTGACTGATCATGCACTGATCACATGCCTGATCATGAACTGATCCCGTGCTGATCTAGCACTTATCACGTGACTGATAATGCACTCATCACCTGCCTGATCATGCACTGATTACGTGGCTGATCATGCAATTATGACGAAGCGGATCATACACTGGTCACGTGGCTGATCATACACTGATCACGTGCCTGATCATACACTGATCACGTGGCTGATCATGCACTGATCACGACGCTGATCATACACTGATCACATGACTGTGCATACACTGATCACATGGCTGATTATGCACTGATCACGTGGCTGATCATGCACTGATAACCTGGCTATCATACACTGATCACGTGACTGATTATGCACTCTTCACGTGCCTGATCATGCACTGATCATGTGGCTGATCATGCACTTATCACGAATCTGATCATACACTGATCACGGGACCATGCATGCACTGATCACATGGCTGATCCTGCACTGAAAATGAAGCTGATCATACACTGACCACGAGACTGTGCATGCACTGAATATTTGTCTGATCATGCACTGATCCCATGCCTGATCATGCACTGATAACGTGACTGACCATACACTGGTCACGTGACTATCATGCACTGAGCACGTGGCTGATCATACACTGATCACGTGACTGTGCATACACTGATCACATGGCTGATCATGCACTGATCACGTGGCCGATCAGGCACTGATCACGAAACTGATCATACACTGATCACGTGACTGTCCATGCACTGATCACATGGCTGATCATGAACTGATCACGTGGCTGATCATGCGCTGATAACCTGGCTATCATACACTGATCACATGACTGATTATGCACTCTTCACGTGCCTGATCCTGCACTGATAATGTGGCTGATCATGCACTGAAGACGAAGCTGATCATACACTGATCATGGGACCATGCATGCACTGATCACGTGGCTGATCAGGCACTGATCACGTGGGTGATCATGCACTGATCACATGGCTGATCATACACTGATCACGTGACTGATCATGCCCTAATCACGTTCTGGATCATGCAATGATCGCGCGGCTGATCATACACTGATCATGAGGCTGTTCATGCACTCATCACGTGTCTGATCATACACTGATCACATTACTGATAAGGCACTGAACACCTGCCTGATCATGCACTCATCACGAGGCTCATCATGCACTGATCACGAAACTGATCATACACTGATTACGTGACTGTGCATGCACTGATCACTTGGCTGATCTTGCACTGTTCATATGGCTGATCATGCACTGATCACGTGGTTGATCATACACTGATCACGTGGCTGATCATGTACTAATCACTAAGGTGGTCATACACTGATCACGTGACTGTGCATTCAGTAATCATAAGGCTAATCATGCACTGATGACTTGCCTGATCATACACTGTTCACGAGACTGCACATGCACTGATCACGTGGCTGATCATGCTCTGATCAGGAAGCTGATCATACACTGATCACGTGACTGTGCATGCACTGATCACGTGGCTGAACATACAATGATCACGTGGCTGATCCTGCACTGATCACGAAGCTGATCATACACTGATCACGTGACTGTGCATGCACTGATCACGTGGCTGATCATGCATTGATCATGTGGCTGATAATGCACTGATCACGAAGGTGACTATACACTGATCACGTGACTGTGCATACACTGATCACATGGCTAATCATGCACTGACCACGTGGCTGATCATGCACTGATCAGGAAGCTGATCATACACTGATCACGTGACTGTGCATGCACTGATTACGTGGCTGATCATGCACTGATCACGTGGCTGATAATGCACTGATCACGAAGCTGATCATACACTGATCACGTGACTATGCATACACTGATCACATGGCTGATCATGCACTGATCCCTTGGCTGATCATTCACTGATCACGTGACTGATCATACACAGGTCACGTGGCTATCATGCACTGATCACGTGGCTGATCATACACTGATCACGTGCCTGATCATGTACTGATCACGTGGCTGATCATGTACTGATCTCATGGCTGATCATGCACTGATCACGTGACTGATCATACACTGGTCACGTGACTGATCATACACTGGTCACGTGGCTATCATGCACTGATCACGTGGCTGATCATGCACTGATCACGTGCCTGATCATGCACTGATCACGTGGCTGATCATGCACTGATCACGAAGCTGATCATACACTGATCACGTGACTGTGCATGTACTGATCACATAGCTGATCATGCACTGATCACATGGCTGATCATGCGCTGATAACCTGGATATCATACACTGACACTTGACTGATTATGCACTCTTCACGTGCCTGATCATGCACTGATCATGTGGCTGATCATGCACTGAAGACGAAGTTGATCATACACTGATCATGGGACCATGCATGCACTGATCATGTGGCTGATCATGCACTGATCACGTGACTGATCATACACTGGTCACGTGACTGATCATACACTGGTCACGTGGCTATCATGCACTGATCACGTGGCTGATCATGCACAGATCACGTGCCTGATCATGCACTGATCACGAAGCTGATCATACACTGATCACGTGACTGTGCATGTACTAATCACATAGCTGATCATGCACTGATCACATGGCTGAACATGCGCTGATAACCTGGCTATCATACACTGACACTTGACTGATTATGCACTCTTCACGTGCCTGATCATGCACTGATCATGTGGCTGATCATGCACTGAAGACAAAGCTGATCATACACTGATCATGGGACCATGGATGCACTGATCATGTGGCTGATCATGCACTGATCACGTGCCTGAACATGCACTAATCACGTTTCGGATCAGGCACTGATCACGCGGCTGATCATACACTGATCATGAGGCTGCTCCGGCACTTATCACATGTCTGATCATACACTGATCACATTACTGATAATGCACTGAACACGTGCCTGATCATGCACTTATTACGTGGCTCATCATGCACTGATCACGAAGCTGATCATACACTGATTACGTGACTGTGCATGCACTGATCACTTGTCTGATCTTGCACTGTTCATGTGGCTGATTATGCACTGATCACATGGTTGATCATACAGTGTTCACGTGGCTGATCATGAACTAATCACGAAGCTGATCATATACTGATCACGTGACTGTGCATGCACTGATCACGTGGCTGATCATGCACTGACCACGTGCCTGATCATACACTGATCACGAGACTGCACATGCACTGGTCACGTGCCTGAATATGCACTGATCACGTGCCTGATCATACACTAATCACAAGCCTGATCATACACTGATCACGAGACTGCACATGCATTGATCACGTGGCTGATCTAGCACTTATCATGAAGCTGATCATACACTGATCACGGGACTGTGCATGCACTGATCACGTGGCTGATCATGCACTGATCACGTGGCTGAACATGCACTGATCACGAAGCTGATCATACACTGATCACGTGACTGTGCATGCACTAATCACGTGGCTGATCATGCACTGATAACTTTGATATAATACACTGATCACATGACTGATCATACACACTTGACGTGCCTGATCATGCACGTATCACTTGGCTGACCATGCACTGATCACTTGGGAGATAATGCATGATCACGTGGCTGTCCATGCACTGATCCCGAAGCTGATCATACACTGATCACATGGCTGATCATACACTGATCACGTGCCTGATCATGCACTGATCACATTGCTGATCATGCCTGATCACGAAGCTGATCATACACTGATCACGTGACTCTGCATGCACTGATCATGTGGCTGAACGTGCAATGATCACGTGGCTGATCATGCACTGATCATGTGGCTGATCATGCACTGATCACTGTGGAGATAATGCACTGATCAGGTGACTGATCATGCACTCTTCACGTGCCTGATCATGCTCTGATAATGTGGCTGACCATGCACTGATGACGAAGCTGATCATACACTGATCACGTGACTGTGCATGCACTGATCACGTGGCTGAACATACAATGATCATGTGGCTGATCCTGCACTGATCACGAAGCTCATCATACACTGATCACCTGACTGTGCATGCAGTGATCACGTGGTGAACATACAATGATCACGTGGCTGATCATGCACTGATCAGGAAGCTGATCATACACTGATCACGTGACTGTGCATGCACTTATCACGTGGCTGAACATACAATGATCACATTGCTGATCATGCACTCTTCACGATGCTGATCATACACTGATCACGTGACTGTACATGCACTGATCACCTGCCTGATCATGCACGTTTCACGTGGATGACCATGCACTGAACACCAAGCTGATCATACACGGATCACGTGACTCTGCATGCACTGATCATGTGGCTGAACGTGCAATGATCACGTGGCTGAACATGCACCCATCACGTGGCTGATCATGCAGTGATTACGTGGCTGATCATGCACCGTTCACGTGGGACATCATGCACTGATCACCTGAATGATCATGCACTCTTCACGTGCCTGATCATGCACTGATCACGTAGCTCTCATGCACTAGTCACGTGATTATCATGCACTGATCACGTGGCTGATCATACACTGATCACGTGAGTGATCATGCACTGATCAAGAGCCTGACCATGCACTGATCCCGTGAGTGATCATGCACTGATCAGGTGACTGATCATGCACTGATCACATGCCTGATCATGAACTGATCCCATGCCTGATCAAGCACTTATCACGTGACTGATCATGCACTCATCACCTGCCTGATCATGCACTGATTACGTGGCTGATCATGCCCTTATCACGAAGCTGATCATACACTGGTCTCTTGACTGTGCATGCACTGATCACATGGCTGATCATGCACTGATAACGTGCCTGATCATAGACTCATCACCTGGTTGATCATGCACTGATCATGTAGCTGATCATACACTGATCACGTGACTGTGCATGCACTGATCCCGTGGCTGATCTTGCACTGAGCCCATGGCTGATCATGCACTGATTACGTGACTGATCATACCCTGGTCACGTGGCTATCATGCACTGATCACGTGGCTGATCATACACTGATCACGTGCCTGATCATACACTGATCACATGGCTGATCACGCACTGATCACGACGCTGATCATACACTGATCACATGACTGTACATTCACTGAACACATGGCTGATTATGCACTGATCACGTAGCTGAACATGCACTGATAACCTGGCTATCATACACTGATCACGTGACTGATTATGCACTCTTCACGTGCCTGATCATGCCCTGATCATGTGGTTGATCATGCACTTATCAGGAAGCTGATCATACACTGATCACGGGACCATGCATGCAATGATCACGTGGCTGATCATGCCTTGATAATGAAGCTGATCATACACTGACCAAGTGACTGTGCATGCACTGATTATTTGTCTGATCATGCACTGATCCCATGCCTGATCATGCACTGATCACGTGACTGATCATACACTGATCACATGGCTCACCATGCACTGATCACGTGGCTGATGATGCGCTGATAACCTGGCTATCATACACTGATCACATGACTGATTATGCACTCTTCACGTGCCTGATCATGCACTGATCATGTGGCTGATCATGCACTGAAGACGAAGCTGATCATACACTGATCATGGGACCATGCATGCACTGATCACGTGGCTGATCTTGCACTGTTCATGTGGCTGATCATGCACTGATCACGTGGCTGATCATGAACTAATCACTAAGGTGATCATACACTGATCACGAGACTGTGCATGCAGTGATCATAAGGCTAATCATGCACTGATCACGTGGCTGTTCATGCACTGATGACTTGCCTGATCACACACTGTTCACGAGACTGAACATGCACTGATCACGTGGCTGATCATGAACTAATCACGAAGCTGATCATACACTGATCACGTGACTGTGCATGCACTGATCACGTGGCTGATCATGCAAGGACCACGTGCCTGATCATGCACTGATCACGTGACTGATCATACACTGATCACGAGACTGCACATGTACTGATCACGTGACTGAATATGCACTGATCACGTGCCTGATCATGCACTGATCACAAGCCTGATCATACACTGATCACGAGACTGCACATGCACTGATCACGTGGCTGATCATGCACTGATCATGAAGCTGATCATACACTGATCACGGGACTGTGCATGCACTGATCACGTGGCTGATCATGCACTGATCACGTGGCTGAACATACACTGATCACGAAGCTGATCATACACTGATCACATGGCTGATCATACACTGATCACGTGGCTGATCATGCACTGATAACTTTGCTATTGTACACTGATCACGTGACTGATCATGCACACTTGACGTGCCTGATCATGCACTGATCACATTGCTGATCATGCTCTGAACACGAAGCTGATCATACACTGGTCACGTGAGTCTGCATGCACTGATCATGTGGCTGAACGTGCAATGATCACGTGGCTGATCATGCAGTGATCACTTGGGAGATAATGCACTGATCAGGTGACTGATCATGCACTATTCACGTGCCTGATCATGCACTGATCACTTGGCTGACCATGCACTGATCACAAAGCTGATCATACACTGATCACGTGACTCTGCATGCACTGATCACATGGCTGATCATGCACTGATCACGTGGATGAACAATGATCAGTGGCTGATCATGCATTGATCACAAAGCTGATCATACACTGATCACGTGACTGTGCATTCAGTGATCACGTGGCTGAACATACAATGATCACGAGGCTGATCATGCACTGATCACGAAGCTGATCATACACTGATCACGTGACTGTGCATGCACTGATCACATGGCTGAACATACAATGATCACGTGGCTGATCATGCACTGATCACGGTGCTGATCATACACTGATCACGTGACTGTGCATGCACTGATCACCTGCCTGATCATACACTGATCACATGGCTGATCATACACTGAACACCTGCCTGATCATACACTGATAACATGGCTGATCATGCATTGATCACGAAGCTGATCATACACTGATCACGTGACTCTGCATGCACTGATCACATGGCTGATCATGCACTGATAACATGGCTGATCATGCACTGATCACGAAGCTGATCATACACTGATCACGTGACTGTGCATGCAGTGATCACGTGGCTGAACAAACAATGATCACATGGCTGATCATGCAGTGATCACGAAGCTGATCATACACTGATCACGTGACTCTGCATGCACTGTTCACATGGCTGACCATGCAGTGATCACGTGGATGATCATGCGCTGTTAACCTGGCTATCATACACTGATCACATGACTGATTATGCACTCTTCACCTTCCAGATCATGCACTGAACACGTGGCTAATCATGCACTAATCACGTTACGGACCATGCCCTGATCATGCGGCTGATCATACACTGATCATGAGGCTCTTCATGCCCTCATCACGTGTCTGATCATACACTGACCACCTTACTGATAATGCACTGAACACGAGCCTCATCATGCACTGATCACGTGGCTGATCATGCACTGATAACTTTGCTATCATACACTGATCACGTGACTGATCATGCACACTTGACGTGCCTGATAATGCACTGATCACATGGCTGACCATGCACTGATAACTTGGGAGATAATACACTGATCACGTGGCTGTCCATGCACTGATCACGAAGCTGATCATACACTGATCACATGGCTGATCATACACTGATCACGTGCCTGATCATGCACTGATCTTATGGCTGATCATGCTCTGATCACGAAGCTGATCATACACTGATCACGTGTCTCTGCATGCACTGATCATGTGGCTGAACGTGCAATGATCACGTGGCTGATCATGCACTAATTACGTGGCTGATCATGCACTGATCACTGGGGAGATAATGCACTGATCACGTGGCTGATCATGCACTCTTCACGTGCCTGATCATGCACTGATCACGTGGCTGACCATGCACTGATCACGAAGCTGATCATGCGCTGATAACCTGGCTATCATACACTGACACTTGACTGATTATGCACTCTTCACGTGCCTGATCATGCACTGATCATGTGGCTGATCATGCACTGAAGACGAAGCTGATCATACACTGATCATGGGACCATGGATGCACTGATCATGTGGCTGATCATGCACTGATCAAGTGCCTGAACATGCACTAATCACGTTTCGGATCAGGCACTGATCACGCGGCTGATCATACACTGATCATGAGGCTGCTCGGGCACTTATCACATGTCTGATCATACACTGATCACATTACTGATAATGCACTGAACACGTGCCTGATCATGTACTTATTACGTGGCTCATCATGCACTGATTACGAAGCTGATCATACACTGATTACGTGACTGTGCATGCACTGATCACTTGTCTGATCTTGCACTGTTCATGTGGCTGATTATGCACTGATCACATGGTTGATCATACAGTGATCACGTGGCTGATCATGAACTAATCACGAAGCTGATCATACACTGATCACGTGACTGTGCATGCACTGATCACGTGGCTGATCATGCACTGACCACGTGCCTGATCATACACTGATCACGTGCCTGATCATACACTGATCACGAGACTGCACATGCACTGGTCACGTGCCTGAATATGCACTGATCACGTGCCTGATCATGCACTAATCACAAGCCTGATCATACACTGATCACGAGACTGCACATGCATTGATCACGTGGCTGATCATGCACTGATCATGAAGCTGATCATACACTGATCACGGGACTGTGCATGCACTGATCACGTGGCTGATCATGCACTGATCACGTGGCTGAACATGCACTGATCACGAAGCTGATCATACACTGATCACGTGACTGTGCATGCACTAATCACGTGGCTGATCATGCACTGATAACTTTGATATAATACACTGATCACATGACTGATCATACACACTTGACGTGCCTGATCATGCACGGATCACTTGGCTGATCATGCACTGATCACTTGGGAGATAATGCACTGATCACGTGGCTGTCCATGCACTGATCCCGAAGCTGATCATACACTGATCACATGGCTGATCATACACTGATCACGTGCCTGATCATGCACTGATCACATTGCTGATCATGCTCTGATCACGAAGCTGATCATACACTGATCACGTGACTCTGCATGCACTGATCATGTCGCTGAACGTGCAACGATCACGTGGCTGATCATGCACTGATCATGTGGCTGATCATGCACTGATCACTGCGGAGATAATGCACTGATCAGGTGACTGATCATGCACTCTTCACGTGCCTTATCATGCTCTGATAATGTGGCTGACCATGCACTGATGACGAAGCTGGTCATACACTGATCACGTGACTGTGCATGCACTGATCACGTGGCTGAACATACAATGATCACGTGGCTGATCCTGCACTGATCACGAAGCTCATCATACACTGATCACCTGACTGTGCATGCAGTGATCACGTGGTGAACATACAATGATCACGTGGCTGATCATGCACTGATCAGGAAGCTGATCATACACTGATCACGTGACTGTGCATGCACTTATCACGTGGCTGAACATACAATGATCACATTGCTGATCATGCACTCTTCACGATGCTGATCATACACTGATCACGTGACTGTACATGCACTGATCACCTGCCTGATCATGCACGTTTCACGTGGATGACCATGCACTGAACACGAAGCTGATCATTCTCGGATCACGTGACTCTGCATGCACTGATCATGTGGCTGAACGTGCAATGATCACGTGGCTGAACATGCACCCATCACGTGGCTGATCATGCAGTGATTACGTGGCTGATCATGCACCGTTCACGTGGGACATCATGCACTGATCACCTGGCTGATCATGCACTCTTCACGTGCCTGATCATGCACTGATCACGTAGTTCTCATGCACTAGTCACGTGATTATCATGCACTGATCACGTGGCTGATCATACACTGATCACGTGAGTGATCATGCACTGATCAAGAGCCTGACCATGCACTGATCCCGTGAGTGATCATGCACTGATCAGGTGACTGATCATGCACTGATCACATGCCTGATCATGAACTGATCCCGTGCCTGATCAAGCACTTATCACGTGACTGATCATGCACTCATCACCTGCCTGATCATGCACTGATTACGTGGCTGATCATGCCCTTATCACGAAGCTGATCATACACTGGTCTCTTGACTGTGCATGCACTGATCACATGGCTGATCATGCACTGATAACGTGCCTGATCATAGACTCATCACCTGGTTGATCATGCACTGATCATGTAGCTGATCATACACTGATCACGTGACTGTGCATGCACTGATCCCGTGGCTGATCATGCACTGAGCCCATGGCTGATCATGCACTGATTATGTGACTGATCATACCCTGGTCACGTGGCTATCATGCACTGATCACGTGGCTGATCATACACTGATCACGTGCCTGATCATACACTGATCACATGGCTGATCATGCACTGATCACGACGCTGATCATACACTGATCACATGACGGTGCATGCACTGAACACATGGCTGATTATGCACTGATCACGTAGCTGAACATGCACTGATAACCTGGCTATCATACACTGATCACGTGACTGATTATGCACTCTTCACGTGCCTGATCATGCCCTGATCATGTGGTTGATCTTGCACTTATCAGGAAGCTGATCATACACTGATCACGGGACCATGCATGCAATGATCACGTGGCTGATCATGCCTTGATAATGAAGCTGATCATACACTGACCAAGTGACTGTGCATGCACTGATTATTTGTCTGAACATGCACTGATCCCATGCCTGATCATGCACTGATCATGTGACTGATCATACACTGATCACATGGCTCACCATGCACTGATCACGTGGCTGATGATGCGCTGATAACCTGGCTATCATACACTGATCACATGACTGATTATGCACTCTTCACGTGCCTGATCATGCACTGATCATGTGGCTGATCATGCACTGAAGACGAAGCTGATCATACACTGATCATGGGACCATGCATGCACTGATCACGTGGCTGATCTTGCACTGTTCATGTGGCTGATCATGCACTGATCACGTGGTTGATCATACACTGATCACGTGGCTGATCATGAACTAATCACTAAGGTGATCATACACTGATCACGAGACTGTGCATGCAGTGATCATAAGGCTAATCATGCACTGATCACGTGGCTGTTCATGCACTGATGACTTGCCTGATCACACACTGTTCACGAGACTGAACATGCACTGATCACGTGGCTGATCATGAACTAATCACGAAGCTGATCATACACTGATCACGTGACTGTGCATGCACTGATCACGTGGCTGATCATGCACGGACCACGTACCTGATCATGCACTGATCACGTGACTGATCATACACTGATCACGAGACTGCACATGCACTGATCACGTGACTGAATATGCACTGATCACGTGCCTGATCATGCACTGATCACAAGCCTGATCATACACTGATCACGAGACTGCAAATGCACTGATCACGTGGCTGATCATGCACTGATCATGAAGCTGATCATACACTGATCACGGGACTGTGCATGCACTGATCACGTGGCTGATCATGCACTGATCACGTGGCTGAACATGCACTGATCACGAAGCTGATCATACACTGATCACGTGACTGTGCATGCACTAATCACGTGGCAGATCATGCACTGATAACTTTGCTATTGTACACTGATCACGTGACTGATCATGCACACTTGACGTGCCTGATCATGCACTGATCACTTGGCTGACCATGCACTGATCACTTGAGAGATAATGCACTGATCACGTGGCTGTCCATGCACTGATCCCGAAGCTGATCATACACTGATCACATGGCTGATCATACACTGATCACGTGCCCGATCATGCACTGATCACATTGCTGATCATGCTCTGAACACGAAGCTGATCATACACTGGTCACGTGACTCTGCATGCACTGATCATGTGGCTGAACGTGCAATGATCACGTGGCTGATCATGCAGTGATCACTTGGGAGATAATGCACTGATCAGGTGACTGATCACGCACTATTCACGTGCCTGATCATGCACTGATCACTTGGCTGACCATGCACTGATCACAAAGCTGGTCATACACTGATCACGTGACTGTGCATGCACTGATCACGTGGATGAACAATGATCAGTGGCTGATCATGCATTGATCACGAAGCTGATCATACACTGATCACATGACTGTGCCTTCAGTGATCACGTGGCTGAACATACAATGATCACGTGGCTGATCATGCACTGATCACGAAGCTGATCATACACTGATCACGTGACTGTGCATGCACTGATCACATGGCTGAACATACAATGATCACGTGGCTGATCATGCACTGATCACGGTGCTGATCATACACTGATCACGTGACTGTGCATGCACTGATCACCTGCCTGATCATACACTGATCACATGGCTGATCATACACTGAACACCTGCCTGATCATGCACTGATAACATGGCTGATCATGCATTGATCACGAAGCTGATCATACACTGATCACGTGACTCTGCATGCACTGATCACATGGCTGATCATGCACTGATCACATGGCTGATCATGCACTGATCACGAAGCTGATCATACACTGATCACGTGACTGTGCATGCAGTGATCACGTGGCTGAACAAACAATGATCACGTGGCTGATCATGCAGTGATCACGAAGCTGATCATACACTGTTCACGTGACTCTGCATGTACTGTTCACATGGCTGACCATGCAGTGATCACGTGGATGATCATGCGCTGTTAACCTGGCTATCAGACACTGATCACATGACTGATTATGCACTCTTCACCTTCCAGATCATGCACTGATCACGTGGCTAATCATGCACTGATTACGTGACTGTGCATGCACTGATCACGTGGTTGAACATACAATGATCACGTGGCTGATCATGCACTGATCACGAAGCTGATCATACACTGATTACGTGACTGTGCATGCACTGATCACGTGGTTGAACATACAATGATCACGTGGCTGATCATGCACTGATCACGATGCTGATCATACACTGATCACGTGACTGTGCATGCACTGATCACCTGCCTGATCATGCACTGATCACGTGGCTGATCATGCACTGATCACCTGGCTGATCATGCACTTATAACTTTGCTATCATACACTGATCACGTGACCGATCATGCACACTTGACCTTCCTGATCATGCACTGATCACGTGGCTGACCTTGCACTGATCACGAAGCGGATCATACACTGATCACGCGACTGTGCATGCACTGATCATGTGGCTGTACATGCAATGATCACGTGGCTGATCATGCACTGACCACGTGGCTAATCATGCACTGATCACTTGGGAGATCATGCACTGATCACGTCGCTGATCATGCACTCTTCACGTGCCTGATCATGCACTGATCACGTGGATGACCATGCACTGATCACGAAGCTGGTCATACACTGCTCTCGTGACTGTGCATGCACTGATCACGTGGCTGAACATGCAATGATCACGTGGCTGATCATGAACTGATCACGTGGCTGATCATGCACTGATCACGTGGGAGATCATGCACTGATCACGTCGCTGATCATGCTCCCTTCACGTGCCTGATCATGCACTGATGACGTGGCTGACCATGCACTGATCACGAAGCTGATCATACACGGATCACCTGACTGTGCATGCACTGATCACATGGCTGATCATGCACTGATCACGTGGATGATCATGCGCTGATAACCTGGCTATCATACACCAATCACGTGACTGATTATGCACTCTTCACGTGCCAGATCATGCACTGATCACGTGGCTGATCATATACTGGTCACCTGGATGATCATACACTCATCACATGGCTGATCATACACTGATCACGCACTAATCACGTTACGGATCATGCACTGATCATGCGGCTGAACATACACTGATCATGAGGCTGTTAATGCACTCATCACGTATCTGATCATACACTGATCACCTTACTGATAATGCACTGAAAACGTGCCTGATCATGCACTGATCACGTGGCTCATCATGCACTGATCACGAAGCTGTTCATACACTGATTACGGTACTGTGCATGCACTGAACACTTGGCTGATCTTGCACTGTTCATGTGGCTGATCATGCACTGATCACGTGGTTGATCATACACTGATCACGTGGCTGATCATAAACTAATCACGTAGGTGATCATACACTGATCATGTGACTGTGCATGCACTGATCACAAGGCTGATCATGCACTGATCACGTGGCTGATCATGCAATGATCGCGTGCCTGATTATACACTGATCACGAGACTGCACATGCACTGATCACGTGGCTGAACATGCACTGATCACGAAGCTGATCATACACTGATCATGTGACTGCGGATGCACTGATCACGTGCCTGATCATGCACTGATCACGTGCCTGATCATGCACTGATCACGTAGCTATCATGCACTAGTCATGTGGTTATCATGCACTGATCACGTGGCTGATCATACACTGATCACGTGACTGTGCATGCACTGATCACGTGGCTGATCATGCACTGATCACGTGGCTGATCATGCACGGATCACGAAGCTGATCATACATTGATCACGTGACTGTGCATGCACTGATCACCTGGCTGATCATGCACTGATAAACTTGCTATCATACACTGATCACTTGACTGATCATGCACTCTTCACGTGCCTGATCATGCACTGATCACGTGGCTGACCATGCACTGATCACGTGGCTGAAAATGCACTGATCACGTGAGTGATCATACACTGGTCATGTTCCTGATCATGCACTGATCACATGCCTGATCATGAACTGATCCCGTGCCTGATCATGCACTTATCACGTGACTGATCATGCACTCATCACCTCCTGATCATGCACTGATCACGTGGCTGATCATGCACTTATCACGAAGCTGATCATACACTGGTCACGTGACTGTGCATGCACTGATCACATGCCTGATCATGAACTGATCCCGTGCCTGATCATGCACTTATCACGTGACTGATCATGCACTCATCACCTCCTGATCATGCACTGATCACTTGGCTGATCATGCACTGATCACGTGGCTCATCATGCACTGATCACGTGACTGATCATGCAGGGGTCACGTGGCTTTCATGCACTAATCATGTGGCTGATCATTCACTGATCATGTGACCGATCATGCACTGATCACATGCCTGATCATGCACTGATCACGAAGCGGATCATACACTGATCACGTGACTGTGCATGCACTGATCACATGGCTGATCATGCACTGATCACGTGGCTGATCATGCACTGATAACCTGGCTATCATACACTGATCACGTGACTCATTATGCACTCTTCACGTGCCTGATCATGCACTGATCATGTGGCTGATCATGCACTGAAGACGAAGCTTATCATACACTGATCACGGAACCATGCATGCACTGATCACGTGGCTGAGCATGCACTTATAATGAAGCTGATCATACACTGACCACGTGACTGTGCATGCACTGATCATGTGGCTGATCATGCACTGATCCCATGGCTGGTCATGCACTGATCACGTGAGTGATCATACACTGGTCACGTGACTATCATGCACTGAGCACGTGGCTCATCATACACTGATCACGTGCCTGATCATGAGCTGATCACGTGGCTGATCAGGCACTGATCACGAAGCTGATCATGCACTGATCACGTGACTGTCCATGCACTGATAACATGGCTGATCATGCACTGATCACGTGGCTGGTCATGCGCTGATAACCTGGCTATCATACACTGATCACGTGACTGATTGTGCACTCTTTACGTGCCTGATCATCCACTGATCATGTGGCTGATCATGCACTGAAGACGAAGCTGATCATCCACTGATCATGGGACCATGCATGCACTGATCAAGTGGCTGAACATGCACTGATCACGTGGGTGATCATGCACTGATCACATGGCTGGTCATACACTGATCCCCTGACTGATCATGCCCTAATCACTTTGCAGATCATGCACTGATTACACGGCTGATCATACACTAATCACATTACTGATAATGCACTGAACACTTGCCTGATCATGCACTGATCACGTGGTTGATCATACACTGATCACGTGGCTGATCATGAACTAATCACGTAGGTGATCATACACTGATCACGTGACTGTGCATGCACTGATCACAAGGCTGATCATGCACTGTTCACGTGGCTGATCACACACCTATCACGTGAATGATCATGCACTGATCACGTGGCTATCATGCACTGATCACGTGGATGATCATGCAATGTTCAGGTAGCTACCATGTACTGGTCACGTGACTGATCATTCACTGATCACGTAATTGATCATGCAATGATCACGTGACTGATCATGCAATGATCACGTGACTTATCATCCACTGATCAGTTGGCTATCATGCACTCATTACTTGGCTGATCATACACTGATCACGTGGCTATAATGCACTGATCACGTGGCGGATCATGCACTGTTCACGTGCCAGGTCATGCACAGATTACGTGACTAATCATGAACTGATCACGTGGCTATAATTCACTGATCACGTGGATATCATGCACTGATTACGTGCCTGTCATGCACAGATCACGTTACTAATCATGAACTGATCACGTAGCTATCATGCACTGATCACGTGGCTGATCATACACTGTTCACATGTCTGATCAGGCAGTGATCACGTGGTTGATCATACACTGCTCACTTAGCTGATCATGCACTGGTCACGTGTCTATCATGCCGTGCTCATGTAGCTGATCCTGCAATGATCACGTAGCTAACATATACTGGTCACGTGACTGATCATGCAATGGTAACGTAATTGATCATGCACTGATACCGTGAATGATCATGCAATGATCACGTGACTGATCATGCACTGATCACGTGGCTATCATGCACTGCTTACGTGGCTGATCATAAAATGATCACATAGCTACCATGTACTGGTCACGTGACTGATCATGCACTGATGACATAATTGATCATGCACTGATCATGTGGCTGATCATGCACTGATCACGTGGCTATCATGCAATGATCACGTGGCTTATCATACACTGATCACATGCCTGGTCATGCACTGATCACGTGACTACTCATGAAGTGATCACGTGGCTATCATGCAATGATCACGTGGCTATCATGCACTGATCACGTGGCTGATCACACACGTATCACGTGACTGATCATGCACTGATCACGTGGCTACCATGCACTGCTCACGTGGCTGAATTTGCAATGATCACGCAGCTACCATGTGCTGGTCACATGACTGATCATGCACTGATCACGTAATTGATCATGCACTGATCACCTGGCTTATCATGCGTTGATCATGTAACTGATCATATGCTGATCATGTTTGGTGTCATACACTGATCATGTGCCTCTGGAGGCAATGAACAAAGAGCTCAGTAGGCAGGAATCAGTCAGCAGGCAACAATCATGGAACTCAGCTCTGAGAAGTCATGCTGCTCAGCTGGCAATAATCAAGTAGATGAGCAGGCAGGAATTACGCAGCACAGGTGGCAATTGTCAAGGAGATGACAGGCAGGAATCGTGCAGCTCAGCTGGCAATTGCCAAGCAGATGAGCAGACAGTAATCACGCAGCTCAGCAGGCCCTGATCACGTGACTGAGCATGCACTGTTCACGTGGCTGATCACACACCTATCACGTGAATGATCATGCACTGATCACGTGGCTATCATGCACTGATCACGTGGATGATCATGCAATGATCAGGTAGCTACCATGTACTGGTCACGTGACTGATCATGCACTGATCACGTAATTGATTATGCACTGATCACGTGACTGATCATGCAATGATCACGTGACGGATCATCCACTGATCAGTTGGCTATCATGCACTGATTACTTGGCTGATCATACACTGATCCCGTGACTGATAATGCACTGATCACATGATTGATAATGCACTGATCATCTGGCTATCATGCACTCATTACCTGGCTATCGTGCACAGATCACGTGGTTGAGCATACACTGATCACGAGACTGATCATGCACTGATAACGTCTATATCATGCACTGATCACATGACTGCCCATGCACTGATCCCATGGCTGATCATGCACTGATCACGTGACTGATCATACACTGGTCACGTGGCTATCATGCACTGATCACGTGGCTGATCATACACTGTTCACGTGCCTTATCATGCACTGATCACGTGGCTGATCATGCACTGATCACGAAGCGGAAATTACTCTGATCACGTCACTGTGCATGCACTGATCACATGGCTGATCATGCACTGATCACGTGGCTGATCATGCACTGATATCCCGGCTATCATACACTGGTCACGTGACTGTGCATGCACTGATCACATGGCTGATCATGCACTGTTCACGTGCCTGATCACGCACTGATCACGTGGCTAATCATGCACTGATCATGAGGCTGATCATACACTGATCACGTGACTGTGCATGCACTGATCACGTGGCTGATCATGCACTGATCACGTGCCTGATCATGCACTGATCACGTGGCTGATCATGCACTGATCACGAAGCGGAAATTACACTGATCACGTGACTGTGCATGCACTGATCACGTGGCTGATCATGCACTGATCACGTGCCTGATCATGCACTGATCACATGGCTGTTCATGCACTGATCACGTGGCTGATCATGCTCTGATAACCCGGCTATCATACACTGATCACGTGACTGTGCATGCACTGATCACATGGCTGATCATGCACTGATCACGTGGCTGATCATGCACTGATAACCTGGCTATCATACACTGATCATGTGACTGATAATGCACTCTTCATGAGCCTGATCATGCACTTATCATGAGGCTGATCATGCAATGAAGACGAAGCTCATCATACACTGATCACTGGACCATGCATGCACTGATCACGTGGCTGATCATGCACTGATAATGAAGCTATTCATACACTGGTCATGTGACGGTGCATGCACTGATCATGTGGCTGATCATGCACTGATCCCATGGCTGATCATGCACTGATCACGTGGCTGGTCATGCACTGATCATGAGGCTGATCATACACTGATCACGTGACTGATCCTGCAATGATCACATGACGGATCATCCACTGATCCCATGGCTGATCATGCACTGATTACTTGGCTGATCATACACTGATCACGTGACTCATAATGCACTGATCACGTCTATATCATGCACTGATCACATGACTGCCCATGCACTGATCATGCACTCATTACCTGGCTATCATGCACAGATCACGTGGTTGTTCATACACTGATCACAAGACTGATCATGCACTGATCACGTCTATATCATGCACTGATCACATGACTGCCCATGCACTGATCTCGTGGATGATCATACACTGATCATGTGACAGATCATGCAGTGATCACGTTGCTATCATGCACTGGTCAAGTGGCTGATCATACTCTGCTCCCGAAACTGATCATGCACTGATCACGTGGCTATCATGCACTGCTCATATGGCTGATCATGCAATGATCACGTAGCTACCATGTAATGGTCACGAGACTGATCATGCAATGGTAACGTAATTGATCATGCACTGATCCCGTGAATGATCATGCAATGATCACGTCACTGATCATGCACTGATCACGTGGCTATCATACACTGCTTACGTGGCTGATCATAAAATGATCACATAGCTACCATGTACTGGTCACGTGACTGATCATGCACTGATGACATAATTGATCATGCACTGATTATGTGGCTGATCATGCACTGATCACGTGGCTATCATGCACTGATCACGTGGCTTATCATACTCTGATCACGTGCCTGGTCATGCACTGTTCACGTGACTACTCATGAAGTGATCACGTTGCTATCATGCAATGATCACGTGGCTATCATGCACTGATCACGTGGCTGATCACACACGTATCACGTGACTGATCATGCACTGATCACGTGGCTACCATGCACTGCTCACGTGGCTGAATTTGCAATGATCACGCAGCTACCATGTGCTGGTCACATGACTGATCATGCACTGATCACGTAATTGATCATGCACTGATCACCTGGCTTATCATGCATTGATCATGTAACTGATCATGTGCTGATCATGTTTGGTGTCATACACTGATCATGTGCCTCTGGAGGCCATGAACAAAGAGCTGAGTAGGCAGGAATCAGCAGGCAATAATCATGGAACTCAGCTCTGAGAAATCATGCTGCTCAGCTGGCAATAATCAAGTAGATGAGCAGGCAGGAATTACGCAGCACAGGTGGCAATTGTCAAGGAGATGACAGGCAGGAATCGTGCAGCTCAGCTGGCAATTGTCAAGCAGATGAGCAGACAGTAATCACGCAGCTCAGCAGGCCCTGATCACGTGACTGAGCATGCACTGTTCACGTGGCTAATCACACACCTATCACGTGAATGATCATGCACTGATCACGTGGCTATCATGCACTGATCACGTGGCTGATCATGCAATGATCACGTAGCTACCATGTACTGGTCATGTGAGTGATCATGCACTGATCACGTAATTGATCATGCACTGATCACGTGACTGATCATGCAATGATCACGTGACGGATCATCCACTGATCAGTTGGCTATCATGCACTGATTACTTGGCTGATCATACACTGATCTCGTGACTGATAATGCACTGATCACATGATTGATAATGCACTGATCATCTGGCTATCATGCACTCATTACCTGGCTATCGTGCACAGATCACGTGGTTGATCATACACTGATCACGAGACTGATCATGCACTGATCACGTCTATATCATGCACTGATCACATGACTACCCATGCACTGATCACGTGGATGATCATACACTGATCATGTGACAGATCGTGCAGTGATCACGTTGCTATCATGCACTGGTCAAGTGGCTGATCATACTCTGCTCCCGAAACTGATCATGCACTGATCACGTGGCTATAATGCACTGCTCACATGGCTGATCATGCAATGATCACGTAGCTACCATGTACTGGTCACGTGACTGATCATGCACTGATCACGTGGCTGATCATGCACTGATCACGTGGCTATCATGCACTGCTCACGTGGCTGATCATGCAATGATCACTAGGCTACAATGTACTGGTCACGTGCCTGGTCATGCACTGATCACGTGGCTGATCATGCACTGATCACGTGGCTATCATGCACTGCTCACGTGGCTGATCATGCAATGATCACGTAGCTACCATGTACTGGTCACGTGACTGATCATGAACTGATCCCGTGACTGATCATGCAGTGATCACGTGACTGTTCATGCACTGATCACGTGGCTATCATGCACTGCTTATGTGGCTGATCATAAAATGATCACATAGCTACCATGTACTGGTCACGTGACTGATCATGCACTGATCACGTAGTTGATCATGCACTGATCACGTGGCTAATCATACACTGATCACGTGACTGATCATGCACTCTTCACGTGACTGATCATGCACTGATCACCTGGCTATCATGCACTGATCACGTGGCTGATCATACAATGATCACGTGCCTGGTCATGCACATATCACGTGAATACTCATGAATTGATCACGTGGCTATCATGCACTGATCACGTGGATATCATGCACTGATCACGTGGCTGATCATGCACTAGTCACGTGGCTATCATGCGCTGATCACGTGGCTGATCATGCACTGATAACCTGGCTATAATACACTGATCACGTGACTGATCATGCACTGATCATGAGCCTGATCATGCACTGATAACGTGTCTGATCATGCACTATTCACGTGCCTGCTCATGCACTGATCACATGCCTGATCATGCACTCATCACGTGGCTGATAATGCACTGATCATCTGACTGATCATGCACTGATCATGAGCCTGATCATTCACTGATAACGTGTCTGATCATGCACTACTCACGTGACTGATCATGCACTGATCACGTGACTGATCATGCACTGATCATGAGCCTGATCATGCACTGATCACGGGCCTGTTCATGCACTGATCACGTGGCTGATCATGCACTGATCACGAAGCTGATCATACACTGATCACGTGACTGTGCATGCAATGATCACTAGGCTGAGCATGTACTGATTACGTGGCTGATCATGCACTGATAACCTGGCTATCATACACTGATCACGTGAGTGATCATGCATTCTTCACATGTATGATCATGCACAGATCACGTTGCTGATCATGCACTAATCATGTTGTGGATCATACACTGATCACGTGGCTGATCAAACACTGATCACGTGGCTGATCATGCACTGATCACGTGGCTGATCATGCACTAATCACTTTGTGGATCATGCACTGATTACGTGGCGGATCATACACTGATCACATGACTGATCATGCACTGATCACGTGCCTGATCATGCACTGATCACGTGGCTGATCATGCACTGATCACGAAGCTGATCATCCACTGATCACTTGACTGTGCATGCACTCATCACGTGGCTGATCCTGCACTGATCTCGAGGCTGATCATACACTGATCACGTGACTGTGCATGCAATGATCACGTGGCTGATCATGTACTGATCACGTGACTGATTATGCACTGATCACATAGCTATCATGCACTGATCACATGACTTCGCATGCCATGATCACGTGACTGATCATGCACTGATCACGTGGCTATCATGCACTGATAATGTGGCTTATCATACATTGATCACCTAAATAATCATGTGCTGATCACGTGGCAATCTTGCTCTGATCACGTGGTTGATCAGGCACTGATCACTTAGCTATCATGCCCTGATCACATGACTGCGAAAGAACTGATCACTTAGATATCATACACAGGACACCTGACAGATCATGCACTGGTCACGTGACTGATCATGCACTGATCTGGTGGCTATCATGCATTGATCACGTGGTTGATCATACACTGATCACGTGACTGATCATGCACTGATCACCTGGCTATCATGCACTAATCACGTAGCTGATCTGGAACAGATCACGTGACTAATCATGCAGTGATCACGTTGCTATCATGCACTGATCTCGAGATTGCGCATGCACTGATCATATGGATGATCACACACTGATCACGTGACAGATCATGCACTGAACACGTGACTTAACATGCACTGATCACGTGACTGCACATGCTCTGATCATGTGACTGAGCATGCACTGATCACGTAGCTGATCATGCACTGACCACGAAGTTGATCATACACAGATCACGTGAGTGTGCATGCACTGATCACGTGGCAGATCATGCAATGATCACGTGGCTGATCATGCACTGATCACGTAGCTCTCATGCACTGATCACGTAGCTCTCATGCACTGATCACATGTCAATCATGCCCGGATCCCGTGGCTGATCATGCACTGATCGTGTGACTGATCATGCACTAGTCACCTACCTATCATGCCTAATCCCGTGGCTGATCATTCACTGACCACGTGACTGATCGTGCACTGATCACGTGGCTGATCATGCACTGATCTCGAAGCTGATCATACACTGATCACGTGAGTGTGCATGCAATGATCACATGGCTGATCATGCACTGATCACGTGGCTGAACATGCTCTGATCCCGTGGGTGATCATGCACTTATCACGTGGCTTATCATACACTGATCACGTGGCTGATCATGCACTAATCACGTTGTGGATGATGCACTGGTCACGTGGCTGATCATACACTGATCACTTGACTGATCATGCACTAATCACGTTGTGGATCATGCACTGATCACGTGGCTGATAATACACTGATTACGTGGCTGATCATACACTGATCACGTGGCTGATCATGCACTGATCATGTGGCTGATCATACTCTGATTCGTGGATGATCATACACTGATTACGTGGCTGATCATACACTGATCACGTGGCTGATCATGCACTGATCACGTGGCTGATCATACTCTGATCACGTGGATGATCATACACTGATCACGTGACTGCATATGCACTGATCACGTGACTGATCAGGCACTGATCACGTGGCTATCATGCACTGATTTCGTGGCTTATCATACATTAATCACGTAACTAAATATGCACTGATCACGAAGCCTATCATACACTGAAAATGTGACTGTGCATGCACTAATCACGTGGATGATCATGCACTGATCACGTGGCTGAGCATACAGTGATCACGTGACTGTGCATGAACTGATCACGTGGCTGATCATGCACTGATCACGTGACTGCACATAGACTGATCACGTGGCTGATCATACTGTGATCAAGTGGCTGATAATGCACTGATTACGTGGCTGATAATGCACAGATCACGTAGCTATCATGTGCCGATCACATGGCGATCATGCCTTCATCCCGTGGCTGATCATGCACTGATCGAGTGACTGATCATGCACTAGTCACCTGGCTATCATGCCTAATCCCGTGGCTGATCATTCACTGACCACGTGACTGATCGTGCACTGATCACGTGGCTGATCATGCACTGATCACGAAGTTGATCATACACAGATCACGTGAGTGTGCATGCACTGATCACGTGGCAGATCGTGCAATGATCACGTGGCTGATCATGCACTGATCACGTAGCTCTCTTGCACTGATCACATGTCAATCATGCCCGGATCCCGTGGCTGATCATGCACTGATCGCGTGATTGATCATGCACTAGTCACCTGGCTATCATGCCTAATCCCGTGGCTGATCATTCACTGACCACGTGACTGATCGTGCACTGATCACGTGGCTGATCATGCACTGATCTCGAAGCTGATCATACACTGATCACGTGAGTGTGCATGCAATGATCACATGGCTGATCATGCACTGATCACGTGTCTGAACATGTTCTGATCCCGTGGGTGATCATGCACGAATCACGTGGCTTATCATACACTGATCACGTGGCTGATCATGCACTAATCACGTTGTGGATGATGCACTGGTCACGTGGCTGATCATACACTGATCACATGACTGATCATGCACTAATCACGTTGTGGATGATGCACTGGTCACGTGGCTGATCATACACTGATTACGTGGCTGATCATACACTGATCACGTGGCTGATCATGCACTCATCACGTGGCTGATCATACTCTGATTCGTGGATGATCATACACTGATTACGTGGCTGATCATACACTGATCACGTGGCTGATCATGCACTGATCACGTGGCTGATCATACTCTGATCACGTGGCTGATCATGCACTGATCACGTGACTGATCATGCACTGATCACGTGACTGATCATGCACTGATCACGTGGCTATCATGCACTGATCACGTGGCTGATCATGCACTGATCACGTGACTGATCATGCACTGATCACGTGGCTATCATGCACTGATCACGTGACTGATCATGCACTGATCACGTGGCTGATCATGCACTGATCACGTGGCTGATCATGCACTGATCACGTGACTGTCATGCACTGATCACGTGGCTGATCATGCACTGATCACGTGACTGATCATGCACTGATCACGTGGCTGATCATGCACTGATCACGTGGCTGATCATGCACTGATCACGTGGCTGATCATGCACTGATCACGTGGCTATCATGCACTGATCACGTGGCTGATCATGCACTGATCACGTGGCTGATCATGCACTGATCACGTGACTGATCATGCACTGATCACGTGGCTATCATGCACTGATCACGTGGCTGATCATGCACTGATCACGTGGCTGATCATGCACTGATCACGTGGCTGATCATGCACTGATCACGTGGCTGATCATGCACTGATCACGTGGCTGATCATGCACTGATCACGTGGCTGATCATGCACTGATCACGTGGCTGATCATGCACTGATCACGTGCTGATCATGCACTGATCACGTGGCTGATCATGCACTGATCACGTGGCTGATCATGCACTGATCACGTGTGATCATGCACTGATCACGTGGCTGATCATGCACTGATCACGTGGCTGATCATGCACTGATCACGTGGCTGATCATGCACTGATCACGTGACTGATCATGCACTGATCACGTGTGATCATGCACTGATCACGTGACTGATCATGCACTGATCACGTGGCTATCATGCACTGATCACGTGGCTGATCATGCACTGATCACGTGACTGATCATGCACTGATCACGTGGCTGATCATGCACTGATCACGTGCTGATCATGCACTGATCACGTGTCTGAATCATGCTGATCACGTGACTGATCATGCACTGATCACGTGGCTGTCATGCACTGATCACGTGACTGCACACACTGATCATATGGATGATCATGCACTGATCACGTGACTGATCATGCACTGATCACGTGACTGATCATGCACTGATCACGTGGCTGATCATGCACTGATCACGGCTGATCATGCACTGATCACGTGACTGTCATGCACTGATCACGTGGCTGATCATGCACTGATCACGTGGCTGATCATGCACTGATCACGTGGCTGATCATGCACTGATCACGTTGTGATCATGCACTGATCACGTGGCTGATCATGCACTGATCACGTGGCTGATCATGCACTGATCACGTGGCTGATCATGCACTGATCACGTGACTGATCATGCACTGATCACGTAGTGATCATGCACTGATCACGTGGCTGATCATGCACTGATCACGTGGCTGATCATGCACTGATCACGTGGCTGATCATGCACTGATCACGTGGCTGATCATGCACTGATCACGTGGCTGATCATGCACTGATCATGAAGCTGATCATGCACTGATCACGTGACTGCATGCACTGATCACGTGGCTATCATGCACTGATCACGTGACTGATCATGCACTGATCACGTACCTGATCATGCACTGATCACGTGGCTATCATGCACTGATCACGTGGCTGATCATGCACTGATCACGTGACTGATCATGCACTGATCACGTGCGATCATGCACTGATCACGTGACTGATCATGCACTGATCACGTGGCTATCATGCACTGATCACGTGACTGATCATGCACTGATCACGTGACTGATCATGCACTGATCACGTGGCTATCATGCACTGATCACGTGACTGATCATGCACTGATCACGTGGCTATCATGCACTGATCACGTGGCTGATCATGCACTGATCACGTGACTGATCATGCACTGATCACGTGGCTGATCATGCACTGATCACGTGACTGATCATGCACTGATCACGTGGCTGATCATGCACTGATCACGTGTGATCATGCACTGATCACGTGGCTGATCATGCACTGATCACATGACTGATCATGCACTGATCACGTGTGATCATGCACTGATCACGTGGCTGATCATGCACTGATCACGTGGCTGATCATGCACTGATCACATGACTGATCATGCACTGATCACGTGTGATCATGCACTGATCACGTGACTGATCATGCACTGATCACGTGGCTGATCATGCACTGATCACGTGGCTGATCATGCACTGATCACGAAGCTGATCATGCACTGATCACAGGACTGTGCATGCACTGATCATGTGGCTGATCATGCACTGATCACGTGGCTGATCATGCACTGATCACGTGGCTGATCGTACTCTGAACTGATCACGTGGATATTATACACTGATCAAGTGACAAATCATGCACTAATCACGTGACTGATAATGCACTGATCACGTGGCTATCATACACTGATCATGTGCCTCTGGAGGTAATAAACAAAGAGCTGAGTAGGCACGAATCAAACAGTCAGCAGGCAATAATTATGGAACTCAGCTGTGAGGAATCATGCTGCTCAGCTGGCAATAATCAAGCAGCTGAGCAGGCAGGAATTACGCAGCGCAGCTGACAATTGTCAAGCAGATGACAGGCAGGAATCGTGCAGCTCAGCTGGCAATTGTCAAGCAGATGAGAAGACAGTAATCACGCAGCTCAGCAGGCCCTGATCACGTGACTGAGCATGCACTGTTCACGTGGCTGATCATACACTGATCACGTGATTGATCATGCACTGATCACGTGGCTGATCATACACTGATCACGTGTCTGAACATGCACTGATCACGTGGCTGATCATACACTGCTCACGTAAGTGATCATGCACTGATCACTTGGCTATCATGCACTGATCACGTGACTGATCATGCACTGGTCACGTGACTGATTATGCCCTGATCAAGTGGCTATCATGCACTGATCACTTGGCTGATCATGCAATGATCATGAAGCTAACATGTACCAGTCACGTGACCGATCATACCCCCATCAGGTGACTGATCATGCACTGATCACGTGGCTATCATGCACTGATCACGTGGCTATCATGCACTGGTCACGTGACTGATCATGCACTGATCACGTAGCTATCATGCACTGATCACGTGACTGATCATGCACTGATCAGGTAACTGATCATGCACTGATCACGTGACTGATCATGCACTGATCACGTGACTGATCATGCACAGATCACGTGACTGATCATGCACTGATCACGTGGCTATCATGCACTGATCACGTGGCTGATCATGCAATGATCACGTAGCTACCATGCACTGATCACGTGGCTTATCATGCATTGATTATGTGACTGATCATGTGCTGATCATGTTTGGTGTCACACACTGATCATGTGCCTCTGGAGGCAATGAACATAGAGCTGAGTAGGCAGGAATCAGTCAGCAGGCTATAATCATGGAACTTACCTCTGAGAAATCATGCTGCTCAGCTGGCAATAATCAAGTGGATGAGCAGGCAGGAATTACGCAGCACAGGTGGCAATTGTCAAGGAGAAGACAGGCAGGATTCGTACAGCTCAGCTGGAAGTTGTCAAGCAGATGAGCAGAGACTAATCACGCAGCTCAGCAGGCCCTGATCACGTGACTGAGCATGCACTGTTCACGTGGCTGATCACACACTGATCACGTGACTGATCATGCACTGATCACGTGACTGATCATGCACTGATCACGTGGCTATCATGCACTGATCACGTGGCTGATCATGCACTGATCACGTGCCTGGTCATGCACTGATCACGTGCCTGATCATGCACTGATCACGTGACTGATCATGCACAGATCACGTGTCTGATCATGCACTGATCACGTGGCTGATCATGCACTGATCACGTGGCTGATCATGCAGTGATCACGTGGCTATCATGCACTACTCACGTGGCTGATCATGCAATGATCATGTAGCTAACATGTGCAGGTCACGTGAATGATCATACACCCATCAGGTGACTGATCATGCACTGATCACGTGGCTATCATGCACTGATCACGAGACTGATCATGCTCTGATCACGTCTATATCATGCACTGATCACATGACTGCCCATGCACTGATCACGTAATTGATCATGCACTTATCATTTGGCTGATCATGCACTGATCACGTGGCTGATCATGTAGATCACGTGACTGATCATGCACTGATCACGTGGCTGATCATGCACTGATCACGTACTTGATAATGCACTTATCATTTGGCTGATCATGCACTGATCACGTGGCTGATCATACACTGATCACGTGACTGATCATGCACTGATCACGTGACTGATCATGCACTGATCACGTGGCTATCATGCACTGATCGCTTGGCTGGTCATACACTGATCACGTGACTTATCATGCACTGTTCACGTGACTGATCATGTACAGATCACGTGAATAATCATGAAGTGATCACGTGGCTATCCTGCACTGATCACGTGGATATCATGCACTGATCACGTGGCTGATCACACATGTATCACATGACTGATCATGCACTGATCACGTGGCTATCATGCACTGATCACGTGGCTGATCATGCAATGATCACCTAGCTACCATGCACTGATCACATGACTGATCATGCACTAATCAGCTAATTGATCATACACTGATTACGTGGCTGATCATACACTGATCACGTGGCTGATCATGCACTGATCACGTGGCTGATCATGCTCTGATCACGTGGATGATCATGCACTGATCACGTGACTGCATATGCACTGATCACGTGACTGATCAGGCACTGATCACGTGGCTATCATGCACTGATTTCGTGGCTTATCATACATTAATCACGTAACTAAATATGCACTGATCACGAAGCCTATCATACACTGAAAATGTGACTGTGCATGCACTAATCACGTGGATGATCATGCACTGATCACGTGGCTGAGCATACAGTGATCACGTGACTGTGCATGAACTGATCACGTGGCTGATCATGCACTGATCACGTGACTGATCATAGACTGATCACGTGGCTGATCATACTGTGATCAAGTGGCTGATAAAGCACTGATCACGTGGCTGATCATGCACTGATCACGTAGCTATCATGTGCCGATCACATGGCGATCATGCCTTGATCCCGTGGCTGATCATGCACTGATCGCGTGACTGATCATGCACTGATCACTTGGCTATCATGCACTGATCAGGTGGCTGATATGCACTGATCACGTGGCTGATATGCACTGATCACGTGGCTGATCATGCACTGATCACGAAGCTGATCATGCACTGATCACGTGGCTGATCATACACTGATCACGTGGCTGATCATGCAATGATCACGTGGCTGATCATGCACTGATCACGTGCGGGATCATGAACTGATCACGTGGCTGCTCATACACTGATCACGTGGCTGATCATGCACTAATCACGTTGTGGATGATGCACTGATCACGTGGCTGAGCATGCACTGATCACGTGGCTGATCTTGCACTTATCACGTGGCTGATCATACAGAGATTACATGACTGTTCATGCACTAATCACGTTGTGCATCATGCACTGATCACGTGACTGATCATGCACTGATCACGTGGCTATCATGCACTGATCACGTGGCTGATCATGCACTGATCACGTGACTGATCATGCACTGATCACGTGGCTGATCATGCACTGATCACGTGAATGATCATGCACTGATCACGTGTCTGAATTGTGCTGATCACGTGACTGATCATGCACTGATCACGTGGCTGTAATGCACTGATCACGTGACTGTCATGCACTGATCATATGGATGATCATGCACTGATCACGTCACTGATCATGCACTGATCACGTGACTGATCATGCACTGATCACGTGGCTGATCATGCACTGATCACGTGGCTGATCATACTGATCACGTGACTGTGCATGCACTGATCACGTGGCTGATCATGCACTGATCACGTGGCTGATCATGCACTGATCACGTGGCTGATCATGCACTGATCACGTTGTGATCATGCACTGATCACGTGGCTGATCACACACTGATCACGTGGCTGATCATGCACTGATCACGTGGCTGATCATGCACTGATCACGTGACTGATCATGCACTGATCACGTAGTGATCATGCACTGATCACGTGGCTGATCATGCACTGATCACGTGGCTGATCATGCACTGATCACGTGGCTGATCATGCACTGATCACGTGGCTGATCATGCACTGATCACGTGGCTGATCATGCACTGATCATGAAGCTGATCATGCACTGATCACGTGACTGCATGCACTGATCACGTGGCTATCATGCACTGATCACGTGACTGATCATGCACTGATCACGTACCTGATCATGCACTGATCACGTGGCTATCATGCACTGATCACGTGGCTGATCATGCACTGATCACGTGACTGATCATGCACTGATCACGTGCATCATGCACTGATCACGTGACTGATCATGCACTGATCACGTGGCTATCATGCACTGATCACGTGACTGATCATGCACTGATCACGTGACTGATCATGCACTGATCACGTGGCTATCATGCACTGATCACGTGACTGATCATGCACTGATCACGTGGCTATCATGCACTGATCACGTGGCTGATCATGCACTGATCACGTGACTGATCATGCACTGATCACGTGGCTGATCATGCACTGATCACGTGACTGATCATGCACTGATCACGTGGCTGATCATGCACTGATCACGTGTGATCATGCACTGATCACGTGGCTGATCATGCACTGATCACATGACTGATCATGCACTGATCACGTGTGATCATGCACTGATCACGTGGCTGATCATGCACTGATCACGTGGCTGATCATGCACTGATCACATGACTGATCATGCACTGATCACGTGTGATCATGCACTGATCACGTGACTGTCATGCACTGATCACGTGGCTGATCATGCACTGATCACGTGGCTGATCATGCACTGATCACGTGCTGATCATGCACTGATCACATGACTGTCATGCACTGATCACGTGGCTGATCATGCACTGATCACGTGGCTGATCATGCACTGATCACGTGGCTGATCATGCACTGATCACGTGGCTGATCATGAACTGATCACATGACTATCATGCACTGATCACGTGACTAATCATGCACTGATCATGTGACTGATCATGCACTGATCATGTGGCTATCATACACTGATCATGTGCCTCTGGAGGCAATAAACAAAGAGCTGAGTAGGCACGAATCAAACAGTCAGCAGGCAATAATCATGGAACTCAGCTGTGAGGAATCATGCTGCTCAGCTGGCAATAATCAAGCAGCTGAGCAGGCAGGAATTACGCAGCACAGCTGACAATTGTCAAGCAGATGACAGGCAGGAATCGTGCAGCTCAGCTGGCAATTGTCAAGCAGATGAGCAGACAGTAATCACGCAGCTCAGCAGGCCCTGATCACGTGACTGAGCATGCACTGTTCACGTGGCTGATCATACACTGATCACGTGATTGATCATGCACTGATCACGTGGCTGATCATGCACTGATCACGTGGCTGATCATGCACTGATCACGTGGCTGATCATGCACTGATCACGTGGCTGATCATGCACTGATCACGTGGCTGATCATGCACTGATCACGTGGCTGATCATGCACTGAACGTGGCTGATCATGCACTGATCACGTGACTGCATGCACTGATCACGTGGCTATCATGCACTGATCACGTGACTGATCATGCACTGATCACATGGCTGATCATGCACTGATCACGTGGCTATCATGCACTGATCACGTGGCTGATCATGCACTGATCACGTGACTGATCATGCACTGATCACGTGCGATCATGCACTGATCACGTGACTGATCATGCACTGATCACGTGGATGATCATGCACTGATCACGTGACTGATCATGCACTGATCACGTGACTGATCATGCACTGATCACGTGGCTATCATGCACTGATCACGTGACTGATCATGCACTGATCACGTGGCTATCATGCACTGATCACGTGGCTGATCATGCACTGATCACGTGACTGATCATGCACTGATCACGTGGCTGATCATGCACTGATCACGTGACTGTCATGCACTGATCACGTGGCTGATCATGCACTGATCACGTGTGATCATGCACTGATCACGTGGCTGATCATGCACTGATCACATGACTGATCATGCACTGATCACGTGTGATCATGCACTGATCACGTGGCTGATCATGCACTGATCACGTGGCTGATCATGCACTGATCACATGACTGATCATGCACTGATCACGTGTGATCATGCACTGATCACGTGAATGTCATGCACTGATCACGTGGCTGATCATGCACTGATCACGTGGCTGATCATGCACTGATCACGTGCTGATCATGCACTGATCACGGACTGTCATGCACTGATCACGTGGCTGATCATGCACTGATCACGTGGCTGATCATGCACTGATCACGTGGCTGATCATGCACTGATCACGTGGCTGATCGTACTCTGAACTGATCACGTGGATATCATGCACTGATCACGTGACAAATCATGCACTGATCACGTGACTGATCATGCACTGATCATGTGGCTATCATACACTGATCATGTGCCTCTGGAGGCAATAAACAAAGAGCTGAGTAGGCACGAATCAAACAGTCAGCAGGCAATAATCATGGAACTCAGCTGTGAGGAATCATGCTGCTCAGCTGGCAATAATCAAGCAGCTGAGCAGGCAGGAATTACGCAGCACAGCTGACAATTGTCAAGCAGATGACAGGCAGGAATCGTGCAGCTCAGCTGGCAATTGTCAAGCAGATGAGCAGACAGTAATCACGCAGCTCAGCAGGCCCTGATCACGTGACTGAGCATGCACTGTTCACGTGGCTGATCATACACTGATCACGTGATTGATCATGCACTGATCACGTGGCTGATCATGCACTGATCACGTGTCTGATCATGCACTGATCACGTGGCTGATCATACACTGATCACGTAACTGATCATGCACTGATCACGTGGCTATCATGCACTGATCACGTGACTGATCATGCACTGATCACGTGACTGATCATGCACTGATCACGTGGCTATCATGCACTGATCACGTGGCTGATCATGCACTGATCATGTGGCTATCATGTACTGTCACGTGACTGATCATGCACTGATCACGTGACTGATCATGCACTGATCACGTGGCTATCATGCACTGATCACGTGGCTATCATGCACTGATCACGTGGCTGATCATGCACTGATCACGTAGCTATCATGCACTGGTCACGTGACTGATCATGCACTGATCACGTAACTGATCATGCACTGATCACGTGACTGATCATGCACTGATCACGTGACTGATCATGCACTGATCACGTGACTGATCATGCACTGATCACGTGGCTATCATGCACTGATCACGTGGCTGATCATGCACTGATCACATGACTGATCATGCACTGATCACGTGGCTTATCATGCACTGATCATGTGACTGATCATGTGCTGATCATGTTTGGTATCATACACTGATCATGTGCCTCTGGAGGCAATGAACAAAGAGCTGAGTAGGCAGGAATCAGTCAGCAGGCTATAATCATGGAACTCAGCTCTGAGAAATCATGCTGCTCAGCTGGCAATAATCAAGTGGCTGAGCAGGCAGGAATTACGCAGCACAGGTGGCAATTGTCAAGCAGATGACAGGCAGGAATCGTGCAGCTCAGCTGGAATTGTCAAGCAGATGAGCAGACACTAATCACGCAGCTCAGCAGGCCCTGATCACGTGACTGAGCATGCACTGTTCACGTGGCTGATCACACACTGATCACGTGACTGATCATGCACTGATCACGTGACTGATCATGCACTGATCACGTGGCTGATCATGCACTGATCACGTGGCTGATCATGCACTGATCACGTGGCTGATCATGCACTGATCACGTGGCTGATCATGCACTGATCACGTGACTGATCATGCACTGATCACGTGGCTGATCATGCACTGATCACGTGGCTGATCATGCACTGATCACGTGGCTGATCATGCACTGATCACGTGGCTATCATGCACTGATCACGTGGCTGATCATGCACTGATCACGTAGCTATCATGCACTGATCACGTGACTGATCATGCACTGATCACGTGACTGATCATGCACTGATCACGTGGCTATCATGCACTGATCACGTGACTGATCATGCACTGATCACGTCTATATCATGCACTGATCACGTGACTGATCATGCACTGATCACGTGACTGATCATGCACTGATCACGTGGCTGATCATGCACTGATCACGTGGCTGATCATGCACTGATCACGTGACTGATCATGCACTGATCACGTGGCTGATCATGCACTGATCACGTACTGATCATGCACTGATCACGTGGCTGATCATGCACTGATCACGTGGCTGATCATGCACTGATCACGTGACTGATCATGCACTGATCACGTGACTGATCATGCACTGATCACGTGGCTATCATGCACTGATCGCGTGGCTGATCATGCACTGATCACGTGACTGATCATGCACTGATCACGTGACTGATCATGCACTGATCACGTGACTGATCATGCACTGATCACGTGGCTATCATGCACTGATCACGTGGCTATCATGCACTGATCACGTGGCTGATCACACACTATCACATGACTGATCATGCACTGATCACGTGGCTATCATGCACTGATCACGTGGCTGATCATGCACTGATCACGTAGCTATCATGCACTGATCACGTGACTGATCATGCACTGATCACTGACTGATCATGCACTGATCACGTGACTGATCATGCACTGATCACGTGGCTATCATGCACTGATCACGTGGCTGATCATGCACTGATCACGTGCTACCATGCACTGATCACATGACTGATCATGCACTGATCACATGATTGATCATGCACTGATCACGTGGCTAATCATGCATGATCATGTGACTGATCATGCGCTGATCATGTTTGGTATCATACACTGATCATGTGCCTCTGGAGGCAATGAACAAAGAGCTGAGTAGGCACGAATCAGTCAGCAGGCAATAATCATGGAACTCAGCTGTGAGAATCATGCTGCTCAGCTGGCAATAATCAAGCAGCTGAGCAGGCAGGAATTATACAGCACAGCTGGCAATTGTCAAGCAGATGACAGGCAGGAATCATGCAGCTCAGCTGGCAATTGTCAAGCAGATGAGCAGACAGTAATCACGCAGCTCAGCAGGCCCTGATCACGTGACTGAGCATGCACTGTTCACGTGGCTGATCATACACTGATCACGTGATGATCATGCACTGATCACGTGGCTATCATGCACTGATCACGTGGCTGATCATGCACTGATCACGTAGTGACCATGCACTGATCACGTGACTGATCATGCACTGATCACGTAACTGATCATGCACTGATCACGTGACTGATCATGCACTGATCACGTGACTGATCATGCACTGATCACGTGGCTATCATGCACTGATCACGTGGCTGATCATGCACTGATCACGTGGCTACCATGCACTGATCACGTGACTGATCATGCACTGATCACGTAACTGATCATGCACTGATCACGTGGCTGATCATGCACTGATCACGTGGCTGATCACACATGATCACGTGACTGATCATGCACTGATCACGTGGCTGATCATGCACTGATCACGTGACTGATCATGCACTGATCACGTCTATATCATGCACTGATCACGTGACTGATCATGCACTGATCACGTGGCTGATCATGCACTGATCACGTGACTGATCATGCACTGATCACGTGGCTGATCATGCACTGATCACGTGGCTGATCATGCACTGATCACGTGACTGATCATGCACTGATCACGTGACTGATCATGCACTGATCACGTGGCTATCATGCACTGATCACGTGGCTGATCATGCACTGATCACGCAGCTATCATGCACTGATCACGTGACTGATCATGCACTGATCACGTGACTGATCATGCACTGATCACGTGGCTATCATGCACTGATCACGTGGCTGATCATGCACTGATCATGTAGCTACCATGCACTGATCACGTGACTGATCATGCACTGATCACGTGACTGATCATGCACTGATCACGTGGCTATCATGCACTGATCACGTGGCTGATCATGCACTGATCACGTAGCTACCATGCACTGATCACGTGACTGATCATGCACTGATCACGTGACTGATCATGCACTGATCACGTGGCTGATCATGCACTGATCACGTGACTGATCATGCACTGATCACGTGACTGATCATGCACTGATCACGTGGCTATCATGCACTGATCACGTGGCTGATCATGCACTGATCACGCAGCTATCATGCACTGATCACGTGACTGATCATGCACTGATCACGTGACTGATCATGCACTGATCACGTGGCTGATCATGCACTGATCACGTGACTGATCATGCACTGATCACGTGACTGATCATGCACTGATCACGTGGCTATCATGCACTGATCACGTGGCTGATCATGCACTGATCACGCAGCTATCATGCACTGATCACGTGACTGATCATGCACTGATCACGTAACTGATCATGCACTGATCACGTGGCTGATCATGCACTGATCACGTGACTGATCATGCACTGATCACGTGGCTATCATGCACTGATCACGTGGCTGATCATGCACTGATCATGTAGCTACCATGTACTGGTCACGTGAATGATCATACACCCATCAGGTGACTGATCATGCACTGATCACGTGGCTATCATGCACTGATCACGAGACTGATCATGCACTGATCACGTCTAATCATGCACTGATCACATGACTGCCCATGCACTGATCACGTGGATGATCATACACTAATCATGTGACAGATCATGCACTGATCACGTGGCTGATCATGCACTGATACCGTGACTGAGCATGGACTGATCACATGACTATCATGTAGTGATCACGTGACTTAATGGCACTGATCATGTGACTGATCATGCGCTGATCATGTTTGCTATCATACACTGATCATGTGCCTCTGGAGGCAATAAACAAAGAGCTGAGTAGGCACGAATCAAACAGTCAGCAGGCAATAATCATGGAACTCAGCTGTGAGGAATCATGCTGCTCAGCTGGCAATAATCAAGCAGCTGAGCAGGCAGGAATTACGCAGCACAGCTGGCAATTGTCAAGCAGATGACAGGCAGGAATCGTGCAGCTCAGCTGGCAATTGTCAAGCAGATGAGCAGACAGTAATCACGCAGCTCAGCAGGCCCTGATCACGTGACTGAGCATGCACTGTTCACGTGGCTGATCATACACTGATCACGTGATTGATCATGCACTGATCACGTGGCTGATCATGCACTGATCACGTGTCTGATCATGCACTGATCACGTGGCTGATCATACACTGATCACGTAACTGATCATGCACTGATCACGTGGCTATCATGCACTGATCACGTGGCTGATCATGCACTGATCACGTGACTGATCATGCACTGATCACGTGGCTATCATGCACTGATCACGTGGCTGATCATGCACTGATCACGTGGCTATCATGTACTGTCACGTGACTGATCATGCACTGATCACGTGACTGATCATGCACTGATCACGTGGCTATCATGCACTGATCACGTGGCTATCATGCACTGATCACGTGGCTGATCATGCACTGATCACGTAGCTATCATGCACTGATCACGTGACTGATCATGCACTGATCACGTGACTGATCATGCACTGATCACGTGACTGATCATGCACTGATCACGTGACTGATCATGCACTGATCACGTGACTGATCATGCACTGATCACGTGGCTGATCATGCACTGATCACGTGGCTGATCATGCACTGATCACATGACTGATCATGCACTGATCACGTGGCTTATCATGCACTGATCATGTGACTGATCATGCACTGATCATGTTTGGTATCATACACTGATCATGTGCCTCTGGAGGCAATGAACAAAGAGCTGAGTAGGCACGAATCAGTCAGCAGGCTATAATCATGGAACTCAGCTGTGAGGAATCATGCTGCTCAGCTGGCAATAATCAAGTGGCTGAGCAGGCAGGAATTACGCAGCACAGGTGGCAATTGTCAAGCAGATGACAGGCAGGAATCGTGCAGCTCAGCTGGAATTGTCAAGCAGATGAGCAGACACTAATCACGCAGCTCAGCAGGCCCTGATCACGTGACTGAGCATGCACTGTTCACGTGGCTGATCATACACTGATCACGTGACTGATCATGCACTGATCACGTGACTGATCATGCACTGATCACGTGGCTGATCATGCACTGATCACGTGGCTGATCATGCACTGATCACGTGGCTGATCATGCACTGATCACGTGGCTGATCATGCACTGATCACGTGGCTGATCATGCACTGATCACGTGGCTGATCATGCACTGATCACGTGGCTGATCATGCACTGATCACGTGGCTGATCATGCACTGATCACGTGGCTATCATGCACTGATCACGTGGCTGATCATGCACTGATCACGTAGCTACATGCACAGGTCACGTGACTGATCATGCACTGATCACGTGACTGATCATGCACTGATCACGTGGCTATCATGCACTGATCACGTGACTGATCATGCACTGATCACGTCTATATCATGCACTGATCACGTGACTGATCATGCACTGATCACGTGACTGATCATGCACTGATCACGTGGCTGATCATGCACTGATCACGTGGCTGATCATGCACTGATCACGTGACTGATCATGCACTGATCACGTGGCTGATCATGCACTGATCACGTACTGATCATGCACTGATCACGTGGCTGATCATGCACTGATCACGTGGCTGATCATGCACTGATCACGTGACTGATCATGCACTGATCACGTGACTGATCATGCACTGATCACGTGGCTATCATGCACTGATCACGTGGCTGATCATGCACTGATCACGTGACTGATCATGCACTGATCACGTGACTGATCATGCACTGATCACGTGACTGATCATGCACTGATCACGTGGCTATCATGCACTGATCACGTGGCTATCATGCACTGATCACGTGGCTGATCACACACTGATCACGTGACTGATCATGCACTGATCACGTGGCTATCATGCACTGATCACGTGGCTGATCATGCACTGATCACGTAGCTATCATGCACTGATCACGTGACTGATCATGCACTGATCACTGACTGATCATGCACTGATCACGTGACTGATCATGCACTGATCACGTGGCTATCATGCACTGATCACGTGGCTGATCATGCACTGATCACGTCAGCTATCATGCACTGATCACGTGACTGATCATGCACTGATCACATGACTGATCATGCACTGATCACGTGGCTAATCATGCATGATCATGTGACTGATCATGTGCTGATCATGTTTGCTATCATACACTGATCATGTGCCTCTGGAGGCAATGAACAAAGAGCTGAGTAGGCACGAATCAGTCAGCAGGCAATAATCATGGAACTCAGCTGTGAGGAATCATGCTGCTCAGCTGGCAATAATCAAGCAGCTGAGCAGGCAGGAATTACGCAGCACAGCTGGCAATTGTCAAGCAGATGACAGGCAGGAATCATGCAGCTCAGCTGGCAATTGTCAAGCAGATGAGCAGACAGTAATCACGCAGCTCAGCAGGCCCTGATCACGTGACTGAGCATGCACTGTTCACGTGGCTGATCATACACTGATCACGTGATGATCATGCACTGATCACGTGGCTATCATGCACTGATCACGTGGCTGATCATGCACTGATCACGTGTGACCATGCACTGATCACGTGACTGATCATGCACTGATCACGTAACTGATCATGCACTGATCACGTGACTGATCATGCACTGATCACGTGACTGATCATGCACTGATCACGTGGCTATCATGCACTGATCACGTGGCTGATCATGCACTGATCACGTGGCTACCATGCACTGATCACGTGACTGATCATGCACTGATCACGTAACTGATCATGCACTGATCACGTGGCTGATCATGCACTGATCACGTGGCTGATCACACATGATCACGTGACTGATCATGCACTGATCACGTGGCTGATCATGCACTGATCACGTGACTGATCATGCACTGATCACGTCTATATCATGCACTGATCACGTGACTGATCATGCACTGATCACGTGGCTGATCATGCACTGATCACGTGACTGATCATGCACTGATCACGTGGCTGATCATGCACTGATCACGTGGCTGATCATGCACTGATCACGTGACTGATCATGCACTGATCACGTGACTGATCATGCACTGATCACGTGGCTATCATGCACTGATCACGTGGCTGATCATGCACTGATCACGTGGCTATCATGCACTGATCACGTGACTGATCATGCACTGATCACGTGACTGATCATGCACTGATCACGTGGCTATCATGCACTATCACGTGGCTGATCATGCACTGATCACGTAGCTACCATGCACTGGTCACGTGACTGATCATGCACTGATCACGTGACTGATCATGCACTGATCACGTGGCTATCATGCACTGATCACGTGGCTGATCATGCAATGATCACGTAGCTACCATGCACTGATCACGTGACTGATCATGCACTGATCACGTGACTGATCATGCACTGATCACGTGGCTGATCATGCACTGATCACGTGACTGATCATGCACTGATCACGTGACTGATCATGCACTGATCACGTGGCTATCATGCACTGATCACGTGGCTGATCATGCACTGATCACGCAGCTATCATGCACTGATCACGTGACTGATCATGCACTGATCACGTGACTGATCATGCACTGATCACGTGGCTGATCATGCACTGATCACGTGACTGATCATGCACTGATCACGTGACTGATCATGCACTGATCACGTGGCTATCATGCACTGATCACGTGGCTGATCATGCACTGATCACGCAGCTATCATGCACTGATCACGTGACTGATCATGCACTGATCACGTAACTGATCATGCACTGATCACGTGGCTGATCATGCACTGATCACGTGACTGATCATGCACTGATCACGTGGCTATCATGCACTGATCACGTGGCTGATCATGCACTGATCATGTAGCTACCATGTACTGGTCACGTGAATGATCATACACCCATCAGGTGACTGATCATGCACTGATCACGTGGCTATCATGCACTGATCACGAGACTGATCATGCACTGATCACGTCTAATCATGCACTGATCACATGACTGCCCATGCACTGATCACGTGGATGATCATACACTAATCATGTGACAGATCATGCACTGATCACGTGGCTGATCATGCACTGATACCGTGACTGAGCATGGACTGATCACATGACTATCATGTAGTGATCACGTGACTTAATGGCACTGATCATGTGACTGATCATGCGCTGATCATGTTTGCTATCATACACTGATCATGTGCCTCTGGAGGCAATAAACAAAGAGCTGAGTAGGCACGAATCAAACAGTCAGCAGGCAATAATCATGGAACTCAGCTGTGAGGAATCATGCTGCTCAGCTGGCAATAATCAAGCAGCTGAGCAGGCAGGAATTACGCAGCACAGCTGGCAATTGTCAAGCAGATGACAGGCAGGAATCGTGCAGCTCAGCTGGCAATTGTCAAGCAGATGAGCAGACAGTAATCACGCAGCTCAGCAGGCCCTGATCACGTGACTGAGCATGCACTGTTCACGTGGCTGATCATACACTGATCACGTGATTGATCATGCACTGATCACGTGGCTGATCATGCACTGATCACGTGTCTGATCATGCACTGATCACGTGGCTGATCATGCACTGATCACGTAACTGATCATGCACTGATCACGTGGCTATCATGCACTGATCACGTGGCTGATCATGCACTGATCACGTGACTGATCATGCACTGATCACGTGGCTATCATGCACTGATCACGTGGCTGATCATGCACTGATCACGTGGCTATCATGTACTGATCACGTGACTGATCATGCACTGATCACGTGACTGATCATGCACTGATCACGTGGCTATCATGCACTGATCACGTGGCTATCATGCACTGATCACGTGGCTGATCATGCACTGATCACGTAGCTATCATGCACTGATCACGTGACTGATCATGCACTGATCACGTGACTGATCATGCACTGATCACGTGACTGATCATGCACTGATCACGTGACTGATCATGCACTGATCACGTGACTGATCATGCACTGATCACGTGGCTGATCATGCACTGATCACGTGGCTGATCATGCACTGATCACATGACTGATCATGCACTGATCACGTGGCTTATCATGCACTGATCATGTGACTGATCATGCACTGATCATGTTTGGTATCATACACTGATCATGTGCCTCTGGAGGCAATGAACAAAGAGCTGAGTAGGCACGAATCAGTCAGCAGGCTATAATCATGGAACTCAGCTGTGAGAAATCATGCTGCTCAGCTGGCAATAATCAAGTGGCTGAGCAGGCAGGAATTACGCAGCACAGCTGGCAATTGTCAAGCAGATGACAGGCAGGAATCGTGCAGCTCAGCTGGAATTGTCAAGCAGATGAGCAGACACTAATCACGCAGCTCAGCAGGCCCTGATCACGTGACTGAGCATGCACTGTTCACGTGGCTGATCATACACTGATCACGTGACTGATCATGCACTGATCACGTGACTGATCATGCACTGATCACGTGGCTGATCATGCACTGATCACGTGGCTGACATGCACTGATCACGTGGCTGATCATGCACTGATCACGTGGCTGATCATGCACTGATCACGTGGCTGATCATGCACTGATCACGTGGCTGATCATGCACTGATCACGTGGCTGATCATGCACTGATCACGTGGCTGATCATGCACTGATCACGTGGCTATCATGCACTGATCACGTGGCTGATCATGCACTGATCACGTAGCTATCATGCACAGGTCACGTGACTGATCATGCACTGATCACGTGACTGATCATGCACTGATCACGTGGCTATCATGCACTGATCACGTGACTGATCATGCACTGATCACGTCTATATCATGCACTGATCACGTGACTGATCATGCACTGATCACGTGACTGATCATGCACTGATCACGTGGCTGATCATGCACTGATCACGTGGCTGATCATGCAGATCACGTGACTGATCATGCACTGATCACGTGGCTGATCATGCACTGATCACGTACTGATCATGCACTGATCACGTGGCTGATCATGCACTGATCACGTGGCTGATCATGCACTGATCACGTGACTGATCATGCACTGATCACGTGACTGATCATGCACTGATCACGTGGCTATCATGCACTGATCACGTGGCTGATCATGCACTGATCACGTGACTGATCATGCACTGATCACGTGACTGATCATGCACTGATCACGTGACTGATCATGCACTGATCACGTGGCTATCATGCACTGATCACGTGGCTATCATGCACTGATCACGTGGCTGATCATGCACTGATCACGTGACTGATCATGCACTGATCACGTGGCTATCATGCACTGATCACGTGGCTGATCATGCACTGATCACGTAGCTATCATGCACTGATCACGTGACTGATCATGCACTGATCACTGACTGATCATGCACTGATCACGTGACTGATCATGCACTGATCACGTGGCTATCATGCACTGATCACGTGGCTGATCATGCACTGATCACGTGGCTATCATGCACTGATCACGTGACTGATCATGCACTGATCACATGACTGATCATGCACTGATCACGTGGCTAATCATGCATGATCATGTGACTGATCATGCGCTGATCATGTTTGGTATCATACACTGATCATGTGCCTCTGGAGGCAATGAACAAAGAGCTGAGTAGGCACGAATCAGTCAGCAGGCAATAATCATGGAACTCAGCTGTGAGAAATCATGCTGCTCAGCTGGCAATAATCAAGCAGCTGAGCAGGCAGGAATTATGCAGCACAGCTGGCAATTGTCAAGCAGATGACAGGCAGGAATCATGCAGCTCAGCTGGCAATTGTCAAGCAGATGAGCAGACAGTAATCACGCAGCTCAGCAGGCCCTGATCACGTGACTGAGCATGCACTGTTCACGTGGCTGATCATACACTGATCACGTGATGATCATGCACTGATCACGTGGCTATCATGCACTGATCACGTGGCTGATCATGCACTGATCACGTGGTGACCATGCACTGATCACGTGACTGATCATGCACTGATCACGTAACTGATCATGCACTGATCACGTGACTGATCATGCACTGATCACGTGACTGATCATGCACTGATCACGTGGCTATCATGCACTGATCACGTGGCTGATCATGCACTGATCACGTAGCAACCATGCACTGATCACGTGACTGATCATGCACTGATCACGTAACTGATCATGCACTGATCACGTGGCTGATCATGCACTGATCACGTGGCTGATCACACATGATCACGTGACTGATCATGCACTGATCACGTGGCTGATCATGCACTGATCACGTGACTGATCATGCACTGATCACGTCTATATCATGCACTGATCACGTGACTGATCATGCACTGATCACGTGGCTGATCATGCACTGATCACGTGACTGATCATGCACTGATCACGTGGCTGATCATGCACTGATCACGTGGCTGATCATGCACTGATCACGTGACTGATCATGCACTGATCACGTGACTGATCATGCACTGATCACGTGGCTATCATGCACTGATCACGTGGCTGATCATGCATGATCACGCAGCTATCATGCACTGATCACGTGACTGATCATGCACTGATCACGTGACTGATCATGCACTGATCACGTGGCTATCATGCACTATCACGTGGCTGATCATGCACTGATCACGTAGCTACCATGCACTGATCACGTGACTGATCATGCACTGATCACGTGACTGATCATGCACTGATCACGTGGCTATCATGCACTGATCACGTGGCTGATCATGCACTGATCACGTAGCTATCATGCACTGATCACGTGACTGATCATGCACTGATCACGTGACTGATCATGCACTGATCACGTGGCTGATCATGCACTGATCACGTGACTGATCATGCACTGATCACGTGACTGATCATGCACTGATCACGTGGCTATCATGCACTGATCACGTGGCTGATCATGCACTGATCACGCAGCTATCATGCACTGATCACGTGACTGATCATGCACTGATCACGTAACTGATCATGCACTGATCACGTGGCTGATCATGCACTGATCACGTGACTGATCATGCACTGATCACGTGACTGATCATGCACTGATCACGTGGCTATCATGCACTGATCACGTGGCTATCATGCACTGATCACGTGACTGATCATGCACTGATCACGTGACTGATCATGCACTGATCACGTGGCTATCATGCACTGATCACGTGGCTGATCATGCACTGATCACGAAGCTATCATGTACTGGTCACGTGACTGATCATGCACTGATCACGTGACTGATCATGCACTGATCACGTGGCTATCATGCACTGATCACGTGGCTGATCATGCACTGATCACGTGGCTGATCATGCACTGATCACGTGGCTATCATGCACTGATCACGTGACTGATCATGCACTGATCACGTGACTGATCATGCACTGATCACGTGACTGATCATGCACTGATCACGTGACTGATCATGCACTGATCACGTGACTGATCATGCACTGATCACGTGGCTGATCATGCACTGATCACGTGGCTGATCATGCACTGATCACATGACTGATCATGCACTGATCACGTGGCTTATCATGCACTGATCATGTGACTGATCATGCGCTGATCATGTTTGCTATCATACACTGATCATGTGCCTCTGGAGGCAATGAACAAAGAGCTGAGTAGGCACGAATCAGTCAGCAGGCAATAATCATGGAACTCAGCTGTGAGGAATCATGCTGCTCAGCTGGCAATAATCAAGCAGCTGAGCAGGCAGGAATTACGCAGCACAGCTGGCAATTGTCAAGCAGATGACAGGCAGGAATCGTGCAGCTCAGCTGGCAATTGTCAAGCAGATGAGCAGACACTAATCACGCAGCTCAGCAGGCCCTGATCACGTGACTGAGCATGCACTGTTCACGTGGCTGATCATACACTGATCACGTGACTGATCATGCACTGATCACGTGACTGATCATGCACTGATCACGTGGCTGATCATGCACTGATCACGTGGCTGACATGCACTGATCACGTGGCTGATCATGCACTGATCACGTGGCTGATCATGCACTGATCACGTGGCTGATCATGCACTGATCACGTGGCTGATCATGCACTGATCACGTGGCTGATCATGCACTGATCACGTGGCTGATCATGCACTGATCACGTGGCTATCATGCACTGATCACGTGGCTGATCATGCACTGATCACGTAGCTATCATGCACTGATCACGTGACTGATCATGCACTGATCACGTGACTGATCATGCACTGATCACGTGGCTATCATGCACTGATCACGTGACTGATCATGCACTGATCACGTCTATATCATGCACTGATCACGTGACTGATCATGCACTGATCACGTGACTGATCATGCACTGATCACGTGGCTGATCATGCACTGATCACGTGGCTGATCATGCACTGATCACGTGACTGATCATGCACTGATCACGTGGCTGATCATGCACTGATCACGTACTGATCATGCACTGATCACGTGGCTGATCATGCACTGATCACGTGGCTGATCATGCACTGATCACGTGACTGATCATGCACTGATCACGTGACTGATCATGCACTGATCACGTGGCTATCATGCACTGATCACGTGGCTGATCATGCACTGATCACGTGACTGATCATGCACTGATCACGTGACTGATCATGCACTGATCACGTGACTGATCATGCACTGATCACGTGGCTATCATGCACTGATCACGTGGCTATCATGCACTGATCACGTGGCTGATCATGCACTGATCACGTGACTGATCATGCACTGATCACGTGGCTATCATGCACTGATCACGTGGCTGATCATGCACTGATCACGTAGCTATCATGCACTGATCACGTGACTGATCATGCACTGATCACTGACTGATCATGCACTGATCACGTGACTGATCATGCACTGATCACGTGGCTATCATGCACTGATCACGTGGCTGATCATGCACTGATCACTGGCTATCATGCACTGATCACATGACTGATCATGCACTGATCACATGACTGATCATGCACTGATCACGTGGCTAATCATGCATGATCATGTGACTGATCATGTGCTGATCATGTTTGCTATCATACACTGATCATGTGCCTCTGGAGGCAATGAACAAAGAGCTGAGTAGGCACGAATCAGTCAGCAGGCAATAATCATGGAACTCAGCTGTGAGGAATCATGCTGCTCAGCTGGCAATAATCAAGCAGCTGAGCAGGCAGGAATTACGCAGCACAGCTGGCAATTGTCAAGCAGATGACAGGCAGGAATCGTGCAGCTCAGCTGGCAATTGTCAAGCAGATGAGCAGACAGTAATCACGCAGCTCAGCAGGCCCTGATCACGTGACTGAGCATGCACTGTTCACGTGGCTGATCATACACTGATCACGTGATGATCATGCACTGATCACGTGGCTATCATGCACTGATCACGTGGCTGATCATGCACTGATCACGTGGTGACCATGCACTGATCACGTGACTGATCATGCACTGATCACGTGGCTGATCATGCACTGATCACGTGGCTGATCATGCACTGATCACGTGCTGATCATGCACTGATCACGTGGCTGATCATGCACTGATCACGTGCTGATCATGCACTGATCACGTGGCTATCATGCACTGATCACGTGGCTGATCATGCACTGATCACGTGGCTGTCATGCACTGATCACGTGACTGTCATGCACTGATCACGTGGCTGATCATGCACTGATCACGTGACTGATCATGCACTGATCACGTGACTGATCATGCACTGATCACGTGCTGATCATGCACTGATCACGTGGCTGATCATGCACTGATCACGTGACTGATCATGCACTGATCACGTGTGATCATGCACTGATCACGTGACTGATCATGCACTGATCACGTGGCTATCATGCACTGATCACGTGGCTGATCATGCACTGATCACGTGACTGATCATGCACTGATCACGTGGCTATCATGCACTGATCACGTGACTGATCATGCACTGATCACGTGACTGATCATGCACTGATCACGTGGCTATCATGCACTGATCACGTGGCTGATCATGCACTGATCACGTAGCTACCATGTACTGGTCACGTGACTGATCATGCACTGATCACGTGACTGATCATGCACTGATCACGTGGCTATCATGCACTGATCACGTGGCTATCATGCACTGATCACGTGGCTGATCATGCACTGATCACGTGGCTGATCATGCACTGATCACGTGACTGATCATGCACTGATCACGTGGCACTCATGCACTGATCACGTGGCTGATCATACACTGATCACGTGACTGATCATGCACTGATCACGTGGCTATCATGCACTGATCACGTGGCTGATCATGCAATGATCACGTAGCTACCATATACTGATCACGTGACTGATCATGCACTGATCACGTAACTGATCATGCACTGATCACGTGACTGATCATGCACTGATCACGTGATGATCATGCACTGATCACGTGGCTATCATGCACTGATCACGTGGCTGATCATGCACTGATCACGTAGCATCCATGTACTGGTCACGTGACTGATCATGCACTGATCACGTAATTGATCATGCACTGATCACGTGGCTGATCATGCACTGATCACGTGACTGATCATGCACTGATCACGTGACTGATCATGCACTGATCACGTGGCTATCATGCACTGATCACGTGGCTGATCATGCACTGATCACGTGCCTGATCATGCACTGATCACGTGACTGATCATGCACTGATCACGTGGCTATCATGCACTGATCACGTGGCTATCATGCACTGATCACGTGGCTGATCATGCACTGATCACGTGACTGATCATGCACTGATCACGTGGCATCATGCACTGATCACGTGGCTGATCATGCACTGATCACGTGGCTGATCATGCACTGATCACGTGGCTGATCATGCACTGATCACGTAGCTGATCATGCACTGATCACGTGGCTATCATGCACTGATCACGTGGCTGATCATGCACTGATCACGTAGCTATCATGCACTGATCACGTGACTGATCATGCACTGATCACGTAATTGATCATGCACTGATCACGTGACTGATCATGCACTGATCACGTGACTGATCATGCACTGATCACGTGGCTATCATGCACTGATCACGTGGCTGATCATGCACTGATCACGTGACTGATCATGCACTGATCACGTGGCTATCATGCACTGATCACGTGGCTGATCATGCACTGATCACGGACTGATCATGCACTGATCACGTGCTATCATGCACTGATCACATGACTGATCATGCACTGATCACGTGGCTGATCATGCACTGATCACGTGACTGATCATGCACTGATCACGTGACTGATCATGCACTGATCACGTGGCTGATCATGCACTGATCACGTGACTGATCATGCACTGATCACGTGGCTGATCATGCACTGATCACGTGGCTATCATGCACTGATCACGTGGCTGATCATGCACTGATCACGTAGCTATCATGCACTGATCACGTGACTGATCATGCACTGATCACGTGGCTGATCATGCACTGATCACGTGACTGATCATGCACTGATCACGTGGCTATCATGCACTGATCACGTGACTGATCATGCACTGATCACGTGATTGATCATGCACTGATCACGTGGCTGATCATGCACTGATCACGTGGCTGATCATGCACTGATCACGTGGCTATCATGCACTGATCACGTGGCTGATCATACTGATCACGTGGCTGTCATGCACTGATCACGTGGCTGATCATGCACTGATCACGTGACTGATCATGCACTGATCACATGGCTATCATGCACTGATCACGTGGCTATCATGCACTGATCACGTGGCTGATCATGCACTGATCACGTAGCTACCATGCACTGATCACGTGACTGATCATGCACTGATCACGTGGCTGATCATGCACTGATCACGTGGCTGATCATGCACTGATCACGTGACTGATCATGCACTGATCACGTGGATATCATGCACTGATCACGTGGCTGATCATACACTGATCACGTGTCTGACCATGCACTGATCACGTGGCTGATCATACACTGATCACGTAACTGATCATGCACTGATCACGTGGCTATCATGCACTGATCACGTGGCTGATCATGCACTGATCACGTGGCTGATCACACACTGTCACGTGACTGATCATGCACTGATCACGTGGCACTCATGCACTGATCACGTGGCTGATCATACTCTGCTCACGTAACTGATCATGCACACATCACGTGGCTATCATGCACTGCTCACGTGGCTGATCATGCAATGATCACGTAGCTACCATATACTGGTCACGTGACTGATCATGCACAGATCACGTAAATGATCATGCACTGATCACGTGACTGATCATGCACTGATCACGTGACTGATCATGCACTGATCACGTGGCTATCATGCACTGCTCACGTGGCTGATCATGCAATGATCACGTAGCAACCATGTACTGGTCACGTGACTGATCATGCACTGATCACGTAATTGATCATGCACTGATCACGTGGCTCATCATGCACTGATCACGTGGCTGATCACACACGTATCACGTGACTGATCATGCACTGATCACGTGGCTATCATGCACTGATCACGTGGCTATCATGCACTGATCACGTGGATATCATGCACTGATCACGTGGCTGATCACACACGTATCACGTGACTGATCATGCACTGATCACGTGGCTATCATGCACTGATCACGTGGCTGATCATGCACTGATCACGTGACTGATCATGCACTGATCACGTGACTGATCATGCACTGATCACGTGGCTATCATGCACTGATCACGTGGCTGATCATGCACTGATCACGTAGCTATCATGCACTGATCACGTGACTGATCATGCACTGATCACGTGACTGATCATGCACTGATCACGTGGCTGATCATGCACTGATCACGTGACTGATCATGCACTGATCACGTGACTGATCATGCACTGATCACGTGGCTATCATGCACTGATCACGTGGCTGATCATACTGATCACGTGACTGATCATGCACTGATCACGTGGCTGATCATGCACTGATCACGTGACTGATCATGCACTGATCACGTGGCTATCATGCACTGATCACGTGGCTATCATGCACTGATCACGTGGCTGATCATGCACTGATCACGTAGCAATCATATACTGATCACGTGACTGATCATGCACTGATCACGTGGCTGATCATGCACTGATCACGTGACTGATCATGCACTGATCACGTGACTGATCATGCACTGATCACGTGGATATCATGCACTGATCACGTGGCTGATCATGCACTGATCACGTGTCTGATCATGCACTGATCACGTGGCTGATCATGCACTGATCACGTAACTGATCATGCACTGATCACGTGGCTATCATGCACTGATCACGTGGCTGATCATGCACTGATCACGTGGCTGATCACACACTGTCACGTGACTGATCATGCACTGATCACGTGGCACTCATGCACTGATCACGTGGCTGATCATACACTGCTCACGTAACTGATCATGCACTGATCACGTGGCTATCATGCACTGCTCACGTGGCTGATCATGCAATGATCACGTAGCTACCATATACTGGTCACGTGACTGATCATGCACTGATCACGTAAATGATCATGCACTGATCACGTGACTGATCATGCACTGATCACGTGACTGATCATGCACTGATCACGTGGCTATCATGCACTGCTCACGTGGCTGATCATGCAATGATCACGTAGCTACCATGTACTGGTCACGTGACTGATCATGCACTGATCACGTAATTGATCATGCACTGATCACGTGACTGATCATGCACTGATCACGTGGCTGATCACACACTATCACGTGACTGATCATGCACTGATCACGTGGCTATCATGCACTGATCACGTGGCTATCATGCACTGATCACGTGGATATCATGCACTGATCACGTGGCTGATCATGCACTATCACGTGACTGATCATGCACTGATCACGTGGCTATCATGCACTGATCACGTGGCTGATCATGCACTGATCACGTGACTGATCATGCACTGATCACGTGACTGATCATGCACTGATCACGTGGCTATCATGCACTGATCACGTGGCTGATCATGCACTGATCACGCAGCTATCATGCACTGATCACGTGACTGATCATGCACTGATCACGTGACTGATCATGCACTGATCACGTGGCTGATCATGCACTGATCACGTGACTGATCATGCACTGATCACGTGACTGATCATGCACTGATCACGTGGCTATCATGCACTGATCACGTGGCTGATCATACTGATCACGTGACTGTCATGCACTGATCACGTGGCTGATCATGCACTGATCACGTGACTGATCATGCACTGATCACGTGGCTATCATGCACTGATCACGTGGCTATCATGCACTGATCACGTGGCTGATCATGCACTGATCACGTAGCAATCATGCACTGATCACGTGACTGATCATGCACTGATCACGTGGCTGATCATGCACTGATCACGTGACTGATCATGCACTGATCACGTGACTGATCATGCACTGATCACGTGGATATCATGCACTGATCACGTGGCTGATCATACACTGATCACGTGTCTGACCATGCACTGATCACGTGGCTGATCATACACTGATCACGTAACTGATCATGCACTGATCACGTGGCTATCATGCACTGATCACGTGGCTGAACATGCACTGATCACGTGGCTGATCACACACCTGTCACGTGACTGATCATGCACTGATCACGTGGCACTCATGCACTGATCACGTGGCTGATCATACTCTGCTCACGTAACTGATCATGCACACATCACGTGGCTATCATGCACTGCTCACGTGGCTGATCATGCAATGATCACGTAGCTACCATATACTGGTCACGTGACTGATCATGCACAGATCACGTAAATGATCATGCACTGTTCACGTGACTGATCATGCACTGATCACGTGACTGATCATGCACTGATCACGTGGCTATCATGCACTGCTCACGTGGCTGATCATGCAATGATCACGTAGCAACCATGTACTGTCACGTGACTGATCATGCACTGATCACGTAATTGATCATGCACTGATCACGTGGCTCATCATGCACTGATCACGTGGCTGATCACACACGTATCACGTGACTGATCATGCACTGATCACGTGGCTATCATGCACTGATCACGTGGCTATCATGCACTGATCACGTGGATATCATGCACTGATCACGTGGCTGATCACACACTATCACGTGACTGATCATGCACTGATCACGTGGCTATCATGCACTGATCACGTGGCTGATCATGCACTGATCACGTAGCTATCATGCACTGTCACGTGACTGATCATGCACTGATCACGTGACTGATCATGCACTGATCACGTGGCTGATCATGCACTGATCACGTGGCTGATCATGCACTGATCACGTGACTGATCATGCACTGATCACGTGGCTATCATGCACTGATCACGTGGCTGATCATGCACTGATCACGTGGCTATCATGCACTGATCACGTGACTGATCATGCACTGATCACGTGATTGATCATGCACTGATCACGTGGCTGATCATGCACTGATCACGTGACTGATCATGCACTGATCACGTGACTGATCATGCACTGATCACGTGGCTATCATGCACTGATCACGTGGCTGATCATGCACTGATCACGCAGCTATCATGCACTGATCACGTGACTGATCATGCACTGATCACGTAACTGATCATGCACTGATCACGTGGCTGATCATGCACTGATCACGTGACTGATCATGCACTGATCACGTGGCTATCATGCACTATCACGTGGCTGATCATGCAATGATCATGTAGCTACCATGTACAGGTCACGTGAATGATCATACACCCATCAGGTGACTGATCATGCACTGATCACGTGGCTATCATGCACTGATCACGAGACTGATCATGCACTGATCACGTCTAATCATGCACTGATCACATGACTGCCCATGCACTGATCACGTGGATGATCATACACTAATCATGTGACAGATCATGCACTGATCACGTGGCTGATCATGCACTGATACCGTGACTGAGCATGGACTGATCACATGACTATCATGTAGTGATCACGTGACTTAATGGCGCTGATCATGTGACTGATCATGCGCTGATCATGTTTGCTATCATACACTGATCATGTGCCTCTGGAGGCAATAAACAAAGAGCTGAGTAGGCACGAATCAAACAGTCAGCAGGCAATAATCATGGAACTCAGCTGTGAGGAATCATGCTGCTCAGCTGGCAATAATCAAGCAGCTGAGCAGGCAGGAATTACGCAGCACAGCTGGCAATTGTCAAGCAGATGACAGGCAGGAATCGTGCAGCTCAGCTGGCAATTGTCAAGCAGATGAGCAGACAGTAATCACGCAGCTCAGCAGGCCCTGATCACGTGACTGAGCATGCACTGTTCACGTGGCTGATCATACACTGATCACGTGATGATCATGCACTGATCACGTGGCTATCATGCACTGATCACGTGGCTGATCATGCACTGATCACGTGTGACCATGCACTGATCACGTGGCTGATCATGCACTGATCACGTAACTGATCATGCACTGATCACGTGGCTGATCATGCACTGATCACGTGGCTGATCATGCACTGATCACGTGGCTATCATGCACTGATCACGTGGCTGATCATGCACTGATCACGTGGCTACCATGCACTGATCACGTGACTGATCATGCACTGATCACGTAACTGATCATGCACTGATCACGTGGCTGATCATGCACTGATCACGTGGCTGATCACACATGATCACGTGACTGATCATGCACTGATCACGTGGCTGATCATGCACTGATCACGTGACTGATCATGCACTGATCACGTCTATATCATGCACTGATCACGTGACTGATCATGCACTGATCACGTGGCTGATCATGCACTGATCACGTGACTGATCATGCACTGATCACGTGGCTGATCATGCACTGATCACGTGGCTGATCATGCACTGATCACGTGACTGATCATGCACTGATCACGTGACTGATCATGCACTGATCACGTGGCTATCATGCACTGATCACGTGGCTGATCATGCATGATCACGCAGCTACCATGCACTGATCACATGACTGATCATGCACTGATCACGTGACTGATCATGCACTGATCACGTGGCTATCATGCACTATCACGTGGCTGATCATGCAATGATCATGTAGCTACCATGTACTGGTCACGTGACTGATCATGCACTGATCACGTGACTGATCATGCACTGATCACGTGGCTATCATGCACTGATCACGTGGCTGATCATGCACTGATCACGTGACTGATCATGCACTGATCACGTGGCTATCATGCACTGATCACGTGGCTGATCATGCACTGATCACGTGGCTGATCATGCACTGATCACGTGGCTGATCATGCACTGATCACGTGACTGATCATGCACTGATCACGTGGCTGATCATGCACTGATCACGTGGCTGATCATGCACTGATCACGTGGCTGATCATGCACTGATCACGTGGCTATCATGCACTGATCACGTGGCTGATCATGCACTGATCACGTAGCTAACATGTACAGGTCACGTGACTGATCATGCACTGATCACGTGACTGATCATGCACTGATCACGTGGCTATCATGCACTGATCACGTGACTGATCATGCACTGATCACGTCTATATCATGCACTGATCACGTGACTGATCATGCACTGATCACGTGACTGATCATGCACTGATCACGTGGCTGATCATGCACTGATCACGTGGCTGATCATGCAGATCACGTGACTGATCATGCACTGATCACGTGGCTGATCATGCACTGATCACGTACTGATCATGCACTGATCACGTGGCTGATCATGCACTGATCACGTGGCTGATCATGCACTGATCACGTGACTGATCATGCACTGATCACGTGACTGATCATGCACTGATCACGTGGCTATCATGCACTGATCACGTGGCTGATCATGCACTGATCACGTGACTGATCATGCACTGATCACGTGACTGATCATGCACTGATCACGTGACTGATCATGCACTGATCACGTGGCTATCATGCACTGATCACGTGGCTATCATGCACTGATCACGTGGCTGATCATGCACTATCACGTGACTGATCATGCACTGATCACGTGGCTATCATGCACTGATCACGTGGCTGATCATGCACTGATCACGTAGCTATCATGCACTGATCACGTGACTGATCATGCACTGATCACTGACTGATCATGCACTGATCACGTGACTGATCATGCACTGATCACGTGGCTATCATGCACTGATCACGTGGCTGATCATGCACTGATCACGTGGCTACCATGCACTGATCACGTGACTGATCATGCACTGATCACATGACTGATCATGCACTGATCACGTGGCTAATCATGCATGATCATGTGACTGATCATGCACTGATCATGTTTGCTATCATACACTGATCATGTGCCTCTGGAGGCAATGAACAAAGAGCTGAGTAGGCACGAATCAGTCAGCAGGCAATAATCATGGAACTCAGCTGTGAGAAATCATGCTGCTCAGCTGGCAATAATCAAGCAGCTGAGCAGGCAGGAATTATGCAGCACAGCTGGCAATTGTCAAGCAGATGACAGGCAGGAATCATGCAGCTCAGCTGGCAATTGTCAAGCAGATGAGCAGACAGTAATCACGCAGCTCAGCAGGCCCTGATCACGTGACTGAGCATGCACTGTTCACGTGGCTGATCATACACTGATCACGTGATGATCATGCACTGATCACGTGGCTATCATGCACTGATCACGTGGCTGATCATGCACTGATCACGTGGTGACCATGCACTGATCACGTGACTGATCATGCACTGATCACGTAACTGATCATGCACTGATCACGTGACTGATCATGCACTGATCACGTGACTGATCATGCACTGATCACGTGGCTATCATGCACTGCTCACGTGGCTGATCATGCACTGATCACGTAGCTACCATGCACTGATCACGTGACTGATCATGCACTGATCACGTAACTGATCATGCACTGATCACGTGGCTGATCATGCACTGATCACGTGGCTGATCATGCATGATCACGTGACTGATCATGCACTGATCACGTGGCTATCATGCACTGATCACGTGACTGATCATGCACTGATCACGTCTATATCATGCACTGATCACATGACTGATCATGCACTGATCACGTGGCTGATCATGCACTGATCACGTGACTGATCATGCACTGATCACGTGGCTGATCATGCACTGATCACGTGGCTGATCATGCACTGATCACGTGACTGATCATGCACTGATCACGTGACTGATCATGCACTGATCACGTGGCTATCATGCACTGATCACGTGGCTGATCATGCATGATCACGCAGCTACCATGTACTGGTCACATGACTGATCATGCACTGATCACGTGACTGATCATGCACTGATCACGTGGCTATCATGCACTACTCACGTGGCTGATCATGCAATGATCATGTAGCTACCATGTACAGGTCACGTGAATGATCATGCACCATCACGTGACTGATCATGCACTGATCACGTGGCTATCATGCACTGATCACGTGACTGATCATGCACTGATCACGTCTATATCATGCACTGATCACATGACTGCCCATGCACTGATCACGTGGCTGATCATACACTGATCACGTGACTGATCATGCACTGATCACGTGGCTATCATGCACTGATCACGTGGCTGATCATGCACTGATCACGTGGCTGATCACACACCTGTCACGTGACTATCATGCACTGATCACGTGGCACTCATGCACTGATCACGTGGCTGATCATACACTGCTCACGTAACTCATGCACACATCACGTGGCTATCATGCACTGCTCACGTGGCTGTCATGGAATGATCACGTAGCAACCATATACTGGTAACGTGACTGATCATGCAAAGATCACGTAAATGATCATGCACTGTTCACGTGACTGATCATGCACTGATCACGTGACTGATCATGCACTGATCACGTGGCTATCATGCACTGCTCACGTGGCTGATCATGCACGATCACGTAGCAACCATGTACTGGTCACGTGACTGATCATGCACTGATCACGTAATTGATCATGCACTGATCACGTGGCTCATCATGCACTGATCACGTGGCTGATCACACATGATCACGTGACTGATCATGCACTGATCACGTGGCTGTCATGCACTGATCACGTGGATATCATGCACTGATCACGTGGCTGATCATGCACTGATCACATGACTGATCATGCACTGATCACGTGGCTATCATGCACTGATCACGTGGCTATCATGCACTGATCACGTGGCTGATCATGCAATGATCACGTAGCTACCATGTACTGGTCACGTGACTGATCATGCACTGATCACGTAATTGATCATGCACTGATCACGTGGCTGATCATGCACTGATCACGTGGCTGATCATGCACTGATCACGTAACTGATCATGCACTGATCACGTGACTGATCATGCACTGATCACGTGGCTATCATGCACTGATCACTTGGCTGACATACACTGATCACGTGCTGGTCATGCACTGATCACGTGGCTGATCATGCACTGATCACGTGACTGATCATGCACTGATCACGTGTCTGATCATGCACTGATCACGTGGCTATCATGCACTGCTCACGTGGCTGATCATGCCATGATCACGCAGCTACCATGTACTGGTCACATGACTGATCATGCACTGATCACGTGACTGATCATGCAGTGATCACGTGGCTATCATGCACTACTCACGTGGCTGATCATGCAATGATCATGTAGCTACCATGTACAGGTCACGTGAATGATCATACACCCATCAGGTGACTGATCATGCACTGATCACGTGGCTATCATGCACTGATCACGAGACTGATCATGCACTGATCACGTCTATATCATGCACTGATCACATGACTGCCCATGCACTGATCACGTGGATGATCATACACTAATCTTGTGACAGATCATGCACTGATCACGTGGCTGATCATGCACTGATACCGTGACTGAGCATGGACTGATCACATGACTATCATGTAGTGATCACGTGACTTAATGGCGCTGATCATGTGACTGATCATGCGCTGATCATGTTTGCTATCATACACTGATCATGTGCCTCTGGAGGCAATAAACAAAGAGCTGAGTAGGCAAATCAAACAGTCAGCAGGCAATAATCATGGAACTCAGGTGTGAGGAATCATGCTGCTCAGCTGGCAATAATCAAGCAGCTGAGCAGGCAGGAATTACGCAGCACAGCTGGCAATTGTCAAGCAGATGACAGGCAGGAATCGTGCAGCTCAGCTGGCAATTGTCAAGCAGATGAGCAGACAGTAATCACGCAGCTCAGCAGGCCCAGATCACGTGACTGAGCATGCACTGTTCACGTGGCTGATCATACACTGATCACGTGATGATCATGCACTGATCACTTGGATATCATGCACTGATCACGTGGCTGATCATACACTGTTCACGTGTCTGACCATGCACTGATCACGTGGCTGATCATACACTGATCACGTAACTGATCATGCACTGATCACGTGGCTATCATGCACTGATCACGTGGCTGATCATGCACTGATCACGTGGCTGATCATACACTGATCACGTGACTGATCATGCACTGATCACGTGGCTATCATGCACTGATCACGTGGCTGATCATGCACTGATCACGTGGCTATCATGCACTGATCACGTGACTGATCATGCACTGATCACGTGACTGATCATGCACTGATCACGTGGCTGATCATGCACTGATCACGTGACTGATCATGCACTGATCACGTGTGATCATGCACTGATCACGTGGCTGATCATGCACTGATCACGTGGCTGATCATGCACTGATCACGTGGCTGATCATGCACTGATCACGTGACTGATCATGCACTGATCACGTAGTGATCATGCACTGATCACGTGGCTGATCATGCACTGATCACGTGGCTGATCATGCACTGATCACGTGGCTGATCATGCACTGATCACGTGGCTGATCATGCACTGATCACGTGGCTGATCATGCACTGATCATGTGGCTGATCATGCACTGATCACGTGACTGCATGCACTGATCACGTGGCTGATCATGCACTGATCACGTGGCTGATCATGCACTGATCACGTGGCTGATCATGCACTGATCACGTGGCTGATCATGCACTGATCACGTGTATGATCATGCACTGATCACGTGGCTGATCATGCACTGATCACATTGCTATCATGCACTGATCACGTGGCTATCATGCACTGATCACGTGGCTGATCATGCACTGATCACGTGACTGATCATGCACTGATCACGTGGCTATCATGCACTGATCACGTGGCTGATCATGCACTGATCACGTGGCTATCATGCACTGATCACGTGACTGATCATGCACTGATCACGTGGCTGATCATGCACTGATCACGTGGCTATCATGCACTGATCACGTGGCTGATCATGCACTGATCACGTGACTGATCATGCACTGATCACGTGGCTGATCATGCACTGATCACGTGACTGATCATGCACTGATCACGTGACTGATCATGCACTGATCACGTGCCTGATCATGCACTGATCACGTGACTGATCATGCACTGATCACGTGGCTGATCATGCACTGATCACGTGGCTGATCATGCACTGATCACGTGGCTATCATGCACTGATCACGTGACTGATCATGCACTGATCACGTGCTGATCATGCACTGATCACGTGACTGATCATGCACTGATCACGTGCTGATCATGCACTGATCACGTGGCTATCATGCACTGATCACGTGGCTGATCATGCACTGATCACGTGGCTGATCATGCACTGATCACGTGACTGTCATGCACTGATCACGTGGCTGATCATGCACTGATCACGTGACTGATCATGCACTGATCACGTGGCTGATCATGCACTGATCACGTGCTGATCATGCACTGATCACGTGGCTGATCATGCACTGATCACGTGGCTGATCATGCACTGATCACGTGACTGTCATGCACTGATCACGTGGCTGATCATGCACTGATCACGTGTGATCATGCACTGATCACGTGGCTGATCATGCACTGATCACGTGACTGATCATGCACTGATCACGTGTGATCATGCACTGATCACGTGGCTGATCATGCACTGATCACGTGGCTGATCATGCACTGATCACGTGACTGATCATGCACTGATCACGTGTGATCATGCACTGATCACGTGACTGTCATGCACTGATCACGTGGCTGATCATGCACTGATCACGTGGCTGATCATGCACTGATCACGTGGCTGATCATGCACTGATCACGGACTGTCATGCACTGATCACGTGGCTGATCATGCACTGATCACGTGGCTGATCATGCACTGATCACGTGGCTGATCATGCACTGATCACGTGGCTGATCATGCACTGATCACGTGGCTGATCATGCACTGATCACGTGACTGCATGCACTGATCACGTGACTGATCATGCACTGATCACGTGGCTGATCATACACTGATCACGTGACTGATCATGCACTGATCACGTGGCTGATCATGCACTGATCACGTGACTGATCATGCACTGATCACGTGACTGATCATGCACTGATTAATCATGTGCTGATCACGTGGCTATCATGCACTGATCACGTGGCTGATCATGCACTGATCACGTGACTGATCATGCACTGATCACGTGACTATCATGCACTGATCACGTGACTGTCATGCACTGATCACGTGGCTGATCATGCACTGATCACGTGGCTGATCATGCACTGATCACGTGGCTGATCATGCACTGATCACGTGACTATCATGCACTGATCACGTGCATGATGGTGCTGATCACGTGACTGATCATGCACTGATCACGTGGCTATCATGCACTGATCACGTGACTGATCATGCACTGATCACGTGGCTGATCATGCACTGATCACGTGACTGATCATGCACTGATCACGTGGCTATCATGCACTGATCACGGGACTGACATGCACTGATCACGTGATTGTCAGCACTGATCACGTGGCTATCATGCACTGATCACGTGGCTATCATGCACTGATCACGTGGCTGATCATGCACTGATCACGTGGCTGATCATGCACTGATCACGTGGCTGATCATGCACTGATCACGTGTGATCATGCACTGATCACGTGGCTGATCATGCACTGATCACGTGACTGATCATGCACTGATCACGTGGCTGATCATGCACTGATCACGTGGCTGATCATGCACTGATCACGTGCTGATCATGCACTGATCACGTGGCTGATCATGCACTGATCACGTGGCTGATCATGCACTGATCACGTGGCTGATCATGCACTGATCACGTGGCTGATCATGCACTGATCACGTGCTGATCATGCACTGATCACGTGGCTATCATGCACTGATCACGTGGCTGATCATGCACTGATCACGTGACTGATCATGCACTGATCACGTGGCTATCATGCACTGATCACGTGGCTGATCATGCACTGATCACGTGGCTATCATGCACTGATCACGTGACTGATCATGCACTGATCACGTGGCTGATCATGCACTGATCACGTGGCTGATCATGCACTGATCACGTGGCTGATCATGCACTGATCACGTGACTGATCATGCACTGATCACGTGACTGATCATGCACTGATCACGTGACTGATCATGCACTGATCACGTGACTGATCATGCACTGATCACGTGGATGATCATACACTAATCATGTGACAGATCATGCACTGATCACGTGGCTGATCATGCACTGATACCGTGACTGAGCATGGACTGATCACATGACTATCATGTAGTGATCACGTGACTTAATGGCGCTGATCATGTGACTGATCATGCGCTGATCATGTTTGCTATCATACACTGATCATGTGCCTCTGGAGGCAATAAACAAAGAGCTGAGTAGGCAAATCAAACAGTCAGCAGGCAATAATCATGGAACTCAGGTGTGAGGAATCATGCTGCTCAGCTGGCAATAATCAAGCAGCTGAGCAGGCAGGAATTACGCAGCACAGCTGGCAATTGTCAAGCAGATGACAGGCAGGAATCGTGCAGCTCAGCTGGCAATTGTCAAGCAGATGAGCAGACAGTAATCACGCAGCTCAGCAGGCCCTGATCACGTGACTGAGCATGCACTGTTCACGTGGCTGATCATACACTGATCACGTGATGATCATGCACTGATCACTTGGATATCATGCACTGATCACGTGGCTGATCATACACTGTTCACGTGTCTGACCATGCACTGATCACATGTATGATCGTACACTGATCACGTGGCTGATCATGCACTGATCACGTGGCTATCATGCACTGATCACGTGGCTGATCATGCACTGATCACGTGGCTGATCATACACTGATCACGTGACTGATCATGCACTGATCACGTGGCTATCATGCACTGATCACGTGGCTGATCATGCACTGATCACGTGGCTATCATGCACTGATCACGTGACTGATCATGCACTGATCACGTGGCTGATCATGCACTGATCACGTGGCTGATCATGCACTGATCACGTGACTGATCATGCACTGATCACGTGTGATCATGCACTGATCACGTGGCTGATCATGCACTGATCACGTGGCTGATCATGCACTGATCACGTGGCTGATCATGCACTGATCACGTGACTGATCATGCACTGATCACGTAGTGATCATGCACTGATCACGTGGCTGATCATGCACTGATCACGTGGCTGATCATGCACTGATCACGTGGCTGATCATGCACTGATCACGTGGCTGATCATGCACTGATCACGTGGCTGATCATGCACTGATCATGTGCTGATCATGCACTGATCACGTGACTGCATGCACTGATCACGTGGCTGATCATGCACTGATCACGTGGCTGATCATGCACTGATCACGTGGCTGATCATGCACTGATCACGTGGCTGATCATGCACTGATCACGTGATGATCATGCACTGATCACGTGGCTGATCATGCACTGATCACATTGCTATCATGCACTGATCACGTGGCTATCATGCACTGATCACGTGGCTGATCATGCACTGATCACGTGACTGATCATGCACTGATCACGTGGCTATCATGCACTGATCACGTGGCTGATCATGCACTGATCACGTGGCTATCATGCACTGATCACGTGACTGATCATGCACTGATCACGTGGCTGATCATGCACTGATCACGTGGCTATCATGCACTGATCACGTGGCTGATCATGCACTGATCACGTGACTGATCATGCACTGATCACGTGGCTGATCATGCACTGATCACGTGACTGATCATGCACTGATCACGTGACTGATCATGCACTGATCACGTGCCTGATCATGCACTGATCACGTGACTGATCATGCACTGATCACGTGGCTGATCATGCACTGATCACGTGGCTGATCATGCACTGATCACGTGGCTATCATGCACTGATCACGTGACTGATCATGCACTGATCACGTGCTGATCATGCACTGATCACGTGGCTGATCATGCACTGATCACGTGCTGATCATGCACTGATCACGTGGCTATCATGCACTGATCACGTGGCTGATCATGCACTGATCACGTGGCTGATCATGCACTGATCACGTGACTGTCATGCACTGATCACGTGGCTGATCATGCACTGATCACGTGACTGATCATGCACTGATCACGTGGCTGATCATGCACTGATCACGTGCTGATCATGCACTGATCACGTGGCTGATCATGCACTGATCACGTGGCTGATCATACACTGATCACGTGACTGTCATGCACTGATCACGTGGCTGATCATGCACTGATCACGTTGTGATCATGCACTGATCACGTGGCTGATCATGCACTGATCACGTGACTGATCATGCACTGATCACGTGTGGATCATGCACTGATCACGTGGCTGATCATGCACTGATCACGTGGCTGATCATGCACTGATCACGTGACTGATCATGCACTGATCACGTGTGATCATGCACTGATCACGTGACTGTCATGCACTGATCACGTGGCTGATCATGCACTGATCACGTGGCTGATCATGCACTGATCACGTGGCTGATCATGCACTGATCACGGACTGTCATGCACTGATCACGTGGCTGATCATGCACTGATCACGTGGCTGATCATGCACTGATCACGTGGCTGATCATGCACTGATCACGTGGCTGATCATGCACTGATCACGTGGCTGATCATGCACTGATCACGTGACTGCATGCACTGATCACGTGACTGATCATGCACTGATCACGTGGATGATCATACACTGATCACGTGACTGATCATGCACTGATCACGTGGCTGATCATGCACTGATCACGTGACTGATCATGCACTGATCACGTGACTGATCATGCACTGATCAATCATGTGCTGATCACGTGGCTATCATGCACTGATCACGTGGCTGATCATGCACTGATCACGTGACTGATCATGCACTGATCACGTGACTATCATGCACTGATCACGTGACTGTCATGCACTGATCACGTGGCTGATCATGCACTGATCACGTGGCTGATCATGCACTGATCACGTGGCTGATCATGCACTGATCACGTGACTATCATGCACTGATCACGTGCATGAATGGTGCTGATCACGTGACTGATCATGCACTGATCACGTGGCTATCATGCACTGATCACGTGACTGATCATGCACTGATCACGTGGCTGATCATGCACTGATCACGTGACTGATCATGCACTGATCACGTGGCTATCATGCACTGATCACGGGACTGACATGCACTGATCACGTAATTGTCAGCACTGATCACGTGGCTATCATGCACTGATCACGTGGCTATCATGCACTGATCACGTGGCTGATCATGCACTGATCACGTGGCTGATCATGCACTGATCACGTGGCTGATCATGCACTGATCACGTGTGATCATGCACTGATCACGTGGCTGATCATGCACTGATCACGTGACTGATCATGCACTGATCACGTGACTGATCATGCACTGATCACGTGGCTGATCATGCACTGATCACGTTGCTGATCATGCACTGATCACGTGGCTGATCATGCACTGATCACGTGGCTGATCATGCACTGATCACGTGTATGATCATGCACTGATCACGTGGCTGATCATGCACTGATCACATTGCTATCATGCACTGATCACGTGGCTATCATGCACTGATCACGTGGCTGATCATACACTGATCACGTGACTGATCATGCACTGATCACGTGGCTATCATGCACTGATCACGTGGCTGATCATGCACTGATCACGTGGCTATCATGCACTGATCACGTGACTGATCATGCACTGATCACGTGCCTGATCATGCACTGATCACGTGGCTATCATGCACTGATCACGTGGCTGATCATGCACTGATCACGTGACTGATCATGCACTGATCACGTGGCTGATCATGCACTGATCACGTGACTGATCATGCACTGATCACGTGACTGATCATGCACTGATCACGTGCCTGATCATGCACTGATCACGTGGCTGATCATGCACTGATCACGTGGCTGATCATGCACTGATCACGTGGCTGATCATGCACTGATCACGTGGCTATCATGCACTGATCACGTGACTGATCATGCACTGATCACGTGCTGATCATGCACTGATCACGTGGCTGATCATGCACTGATCACGTTGCTGATCATGCACTGATCACGTGGCTATCATGCACTGATCACGTGGCTGATCATGCACTGATCACGTGGCTGTCATGCACTGATCACGTGACTGTCATGCACTGATCACGTGGCTGATCATGCACTGATCACGTGACTGATCATGCACTGATCACGTGACTGATCATGCACTGATCACGTGCTGATCATGCACTGATCACGTGGCTGATCATGCACTGATCACGTGCTGATCATACACTGATCACGTGACTGTCATGCACTGATCACGTGGCTGATCATGCACTGATCACGTGTGATCATGCACTGATCACGTGGCTGATCATGCACTGATCACGTGACTGATCATGCACTGATCACGTGTGATCATGCACTGATCACGTGGCTGATCATGCACTGATCACGTGGCTGATCATGCACTGATCACGTGACTGATCATGCACTGATCACGTGTGATCATGCACTGATCACGTGACTGTCATGCACTGATCACGTGGCTGATCATGCACTGATCACGTGGCTGATCATGCACTGATCACGTGGCTGATCATGCACTGATCACGGACTGTCATGCACTGATCACGTGGCTGATCATGCACTGATCACGTGCTGATCATGCACTGATCACGTGGCTGATCATGCACTGATCACGTGGCTGATCATGCACTGATCACGTGGCTGATCATGCACTGATCACATGACTGATCATGCACTGATCACGTGTGATCATGCACTGATCACGTGACTGTCATGCACTGATCACGTGGCTGATCATGCACTGATCACGTGGCTGATCATGCACTGATCACGTGACTGATCATGCACTGATCACGTGGCTGATCATGCACTGATCACGTGGCTGATCATGCACTGATCACGTGGCTGATCATGCACTGATCACGTGACTGTCATGCACTGATCACGTGGCTGATCATGCACTGATCACGTGGCTGATCATGCACTGATCACGTGGCTGATCATGCACTGATCACGTGGCTGATCATGCACTGATCACGTGGCTGATCATGCACTGATCATGAGCTGATCATGCACTGATCACGTGACTGCATGCACTGATCACGTGGCTATCATGCACTGATCACGTGCTGATCATGCACTGATCACGTGACTGATCATGCACTGATCACGTACCTGATCATGCACTGATCACGTGGCTATCATGCACTGATCACGTGGCTGATCATGCACTGATCACGTGACTGATCATGCACTGATCACGTGGATCATGCACTGATCACATGATGATCATGCACTGATCACGTGAATATCATGCACTGATCACGTGACTGATCATGCACTGATCACGTGACTGATCATGCACTGATCACGTGGCTATCATGCACTGATCACGTGGCTGATCATGCACTGATCACGTGACTGATCATGCACTGATCACGTGGCTGATCATGCACTGATCACGTGACTGATCATGCACTGATCACGTGACTGATCATGCACTGATCATGTGCCTGATCATGCACTGATCACGGGCTGACATGCACTGATCACGTGGCTGATCATGCACTGATCACGTGGCTGATCATGCACTGATCACGTGACTGTCATGCACTGATCACGTGGCTGATCATGCACTGATCACGTGGCTGATCATGCACTGATCACGTGGCTATCATGCACTGATCACGTGACTGATCATGCACTGATCACGTGCTGATCATGCACTGATCACGTGGCTGATCATGCACTGATCACGTGCTGATCATGCACTGATCACGTGGCTATCATGCACTGATCACGTGGCTGATCATGCACTGATCACGTGGCTGTCATGCACTGATCACGTGACTGTCATGCACTGATCACGTGGCTGATCATGCACTGATCACGTGACTGATCATGCACTGATCACGTGGCTGATCATGCACTGATCACGTGCTGATCATGCACTGATCACGTGGCTGATCATGCACTGATCACGTGACTGATCATGCACTGATCACGTGTGATCATGCACTGATCACGTGACTGATCATGCACTGATCACGTGGCTGATCATGCACTGATCACGTGGCTGATCATGCACTGATCACGTGGCTGATCATGCACTGATCACATGACTGATCATGCACTGATCACGTGTCTGATTGTGCTGATCACGTGACTGATCATGCACTGATCACGTGGCTATCATGCACTGATCACGTGACTGATCATGCACTGATCACGTGGATGATCATGCACTGATCACGTGACTGATCATGCACTGATCACGTGGCTGATCATGCACTGATCACGTGGCTGATCATGCACTGATCACGTGACTGTCATGCACTGATCACGTGGCTGATCATGCACTGATCACGTGGCTGATCATGCACTGATCACGTGGCTGATCATGCACTGATCACGTGGCTGATCATGCACTGATCACGTGTGATCATGCACTGATCACGTGGCTGATCATGCACTGATCACGTGGCTGATCATGCACTGATCACGTGGCTGATCATGCACTGATCACGTGGCTGATCATGCACTGATCACGTGTGTATCATGCACTGATCACGTGGCTGATCATGCACTGATCACGTGCTGATCATGCACTGATCACGTGACTGCATGCACTGATCACGTGGCTATCATGCACTGATCACGTGGCTATCATGCACTGATCACGTGACTGATCATGCACTGATCACACACCTGATCATGCACTGATCACGTGGCTATCATGCACTGATCACGTGGCTGATCATGCACTGATCACGTGACTGATCATGCACTGATCACGTGGATCATGCACTGATCACGTGACTGTCATGCACTGATCACGTGGCTATCATGCACTGATCACGTGACTGATCATGCACTGATCACGTGACTGATCATGCACTGATCACGTGGCTATCATGCACTGATCACGTGACTGATCATGCACTGATCACGTGGCTATCATGCACTGATCACGTGGCTGATCATGCACTGATCACGTGACTGATCATGCACTGATCACGTGGCTGATCATGCACTGATCACGTGGCTGATCATGCACTGATCACGTGACTGTCATGCACTGATCACGTGGCTGATCATGCACTGATCACGTGTGATCATGCACTGATCACGTGGCTGATCATGCACTGATCACGTGACTGATCATGCACTGATCACGTGGCTGATCATGCACTGATCACGTGGCTGATCATGCACTGATCACGTGGCTGATCATGCACTGATCACGTGACTGATCATGCACTGATCACGTGTGATCATGCACTGATCACGTGACTGTCATGCACTGATCACGTGGCTGATCATGCACTGATCACGTGGCTGATCATGCACTGATCACGTGACTGATCATGCACTGATCACGTGGCTGATCATGCACTGATCACGTGGCTGATCATGCACTGATCACGTGGCTGATCATGCACTGATCACGTGACTGTCATGCACTGATCACGTGGCTGATCATGCACTGATCACGTGGCTGATCATGCACTGATCACGTGGCTGATCATGCACTGATCACGTGGCTGATCATGCACTGATCATGAGCTGATCATGCACTGATCACGTGACTGCATGCACTGATCACGTGGCTATCATGCACTGATCACGTGGCTATCATGCACTGATCACGTGACTGACATGCACTGATCACATACCTGATCATGCACTGATCACGTGGCTATCATGCACTGATCACGTGGCTGATCATGCACTGATCACGTGACTGATCATGCACTGATCACGTGCTATCATGCACTGATCACGTGACTGTCATGCACTGATCACGTGACTATCATGCACTGATCACGTGACTGATCATGCACTGATCACGTGACTGATCATGCACTGATCACGTGGCTATCATGCACTGATCACGTGGCTGATCATGCACTGATCACGTGACTGATCATGCACTGATCACGTGGCTGATCATGCACTGATCACGTGACTGATCATGCACTGATCACGTGACTGATCATGCACTGATCACGTGCCTGATCATGCACTGATCACGGGCTGATCATGCACTGATCACGTGGCTGATCATGCACTGATCACGTGGCTGATCATGCACTGATCACGTGACTGTCATGCACTGATCACGTGGCTGATCATGCACTGATCACGTGGCTGATCATGCACTGATCACGTGGCTATCATGCACTGATCACGTGACTGATCATGCACTGATCACGTGGCTGATCATGCACTGATCACGTGCTGATCATGCACTGATCACGTGGCTATCATGCACTGATCACGTGGCTGATCATGCACTGATCACGTGGCTGCATGCACTGATCACGTGACTGTCATGCACTGATCACGTGGCTGATCATGCACTGATCACGTGACTGATCATGCACTGATCACGTGGCTGATCATGCACTGATCACGTGCTGATCATGCACTGATCACGTGGCTGATCATGCACTGATCACGTGACTGATCATGCACTGATCACGTTGTGATCATGCACTGATCACGTGACTGATCATGCACTGATCACGTGGCTATCATGCACTGATCACGTGGCTGATCATGCACTGATCACGTGGCTGATCATGCACTGATCACGTGGCTGATCATGCACTGATCACGTGGCTGATCATGCACTGATCATGAAGCTGATCATGCACTGATCACGTGACTGCATGCACTGATCACGTGGCTGATCATGCACTGATCACGTGGCTGATCATGCACTGATCACGTGACTGACATGCACTGATCACATACCTGATCATGCACTGATCACGTGGCTATCATGCACTGATCACGTGGCTGATCATGCACTGATCACGTGACTGATCATGCACTGATCACGTGGCTATCATGCACTGATCACGTGACGTCATGCACTGATCACGTGACTATCATGCACTGATCACGTGACTGATCATGCACTGATCACGTGACTGATCATGCACTGATCACGTGGCTATCATGCACTGATCACGTGGCTGATCATGCACTGATCACGTGACTGATCATGCACTGATCACGTGGCTGATCATGCACTGATCACGTGACTGATCATGCACTGATCACGTGACTGATCATGCACTGATCACGTGCCTGATCATGCACTGATCACGGGCTGATCATGCACTGATCACGTGGCTGATCATGCACTGATCACGTGGCTGATCATGCACTGATCACGTGACTGTCATGCACTGATCACGTGGCTGATCATGCACTGATCACGTGGCTATCATGCACTGATCACGTGACTGATCATGCACTGATCACGTGGCTGATCATGCACTGATCACGTGCTGATCATGCACTGATCACGTGGCTATCATGCACTGATCACGTGGCTGATCATGCACTGATCACGTGGCTGCATGCACTGATCACGTGACTGTCATGCACTGATCACGTGGATGATCATGCACTGATCACGTGACTGATCATGCACTGATCACGTGGCTGATCATGCACTGATCACGTGCTGATCATGCACTGATCACGTGGCTGATCATGCACTGATCACGTGACTGATCATGCACTGATCACATTGTGATCATGCACTGATCACGTGGCTGATCATGCACTGATCACGTGGCTGATCATGCACTGATCACGTGACTGATCATGCACTGATCACGTGTCTGAATTGTGCTGATCATGTGACTGATCATGCACTGATCACGTGGCTATCATGCACTGATCACGTGACTGATCATGCACTGATCATATGGATGATCATGCACTGATCACGTCACTGATCACGAAGCTGATCATGCACTGATCACGTGACTGTCATGCACTGATCACGTGGCTGATCATGCACTGATCACGTGGCTGATCATGCACTGATCACGTGGCTGATCATGCACTGATCACGTGTGATCATGCACTGATCACGTGGCTGATCATGCACTGATCACGTGGCTGATCATGCACTGATCACGTGGCTGATCATGCACTGATCACGTGACTGATCATGCACTGATCACGTGTGATCATGCACTGATCACGTGGCTGATCATGCACTGATCACGTGGCTGATCATGCACTGATCACGTGGCTGATCATGCACTGATCACGTGACTGATCATGCACTGATCACGTGTGATCATGCACTGATCACGTGACTGTCATGCACTGATCACGTGGCTGATCATGCACTGATCACGTGGCTGATCATGCACTGATCACGTGACTGATCATGCACTGATCACGTGGCTGATCATGCACTGATCACGTGGCTGATCATGCACTGATCACGTGACTGTCATGCACTGATCACGTGGCTGATCATGCACTGATCACGTGGCTGATCATGCACTGATCACGTGGCTGATCATGCACTGATCACGTGGCTGATCATGCACTGATCACGTGGCTGATCATGCACTGATCACGTGTGATCATGCACTGATCACGTGGCTGATCATGCACTGATCACGTGGCTGATCATGCACTGATCACGTGGCTGATCATGCACTGATCACGTGACTGATCATGCACTGATCACGTGTGATCATGCACTGATCACGTGGCTGATCATGCACTGATCACGTGGCTGATCATGCACTGATCACGGCTGATCATGCACTGATCACGTGACTGCATGCACTGATCACGTGGCTATCATGCACTGATCACGTGGCTATCATGCACTGATCACGTGACTGATCATGCACTGATCACATACTGATCATGCACTGATCACGTGGCTATCATGCACTGATCACGTGGCTGATCATGCACTGATCACGTGACTGATCATGCACTGATCACGTAGCTGATCATGCACTGATCACGGCTGATCATGCACTGATCACGTGACTGATCATGCACTGATCACGTGGCTGATCATGCACTGATCACGTGGCTGATCATGCACTGATCACGTGACTGATCATGCACTGATCACGTGGCTGATCATGCACTGATCACGTGGCTGATCATGCACTGATCACGTGACTGTCATGCACTGATCACGTGGCTGATCATGCACTGATCACGTGGCTGATCATGCACTGATCACGTGGCTATCATGCACTGATCACGTGTCAATCATGCACTGATCACGTGGCTGATCATGCACTGATCACGTGGCTGATCATGCACTGATCACGTGACTGTCATGCACTGATCACGTGGCTGATCATGCACTGATCACGTGGCTGATCATGCACTGATCACGTGGCTGATCATGCACTGATCACGTGGCTGATCATGCACTGATCACGTGGCTGATCATGCACTGATCACGTTGTGATCATGCACTGATCACGTGGCTGATCATGCACTGATCACGTGACTGATCATGCACTGATCACGTGTGATCATGCACTGATCACGTGGCTGATCATGCACTGATCACGTGGCTGATCATGCACTGATCACGTGGCTGATCATGCACTGATCACGTGGCTGATCATGCACTGATCACGTGTGATCATGCACTGATCACGTGGCTGATCATGCACTGATCACGTGACTGATCATGCACTGATCACGTGGCTATCATGCACTGATCACGTGGCTATCATGCACTGATCACGTGACTGATCATGCACTGATCACGTGACTGATCATGCACTGATCACGTGGCTATCATGCACTGATCACGTGGCTGATCATGCACTGATCACGTGACTGATCATGCACTGATCACGTTGCTATCATGCACTGATACATGACTGCGCATGAATGATCACGTGGATATCATGCACTGATCACGTGACTGATCATGCACTGATCACGTGACTGATCATGCACTGATCACGTGGCTATCATGCACTGATCACGGGACTGATCATGCACTGATCACGTGGCTATCATGCACTGATCACGTGGCTGATCATGCACTGATCACGTGACTGATCATGCACTGATCACGTGGCTGATCATGCACTGATCACGTGGCTGATCATGCACTGATCACGTGACTGTCATGCACTGATCACGTGGCTGATCATGCACTGATCACGTGTGATCATGCACTGATCACGTGGCTGATCATGCACTGATCACGTGACTGATCATGCACTGATCACGTGTGATCATGCACTGATCACGTGGCTGATCATGCACTGATCACGTGGCTGATCATGCACTGATCACGTGACTGATCATGCACTGATCACGTTGTGATCATGCACTGATCACGTGACTGTCATGCACTGATCACGTGGCTGATCATGCACTGATCACGTGGCTGATCATGCACTGATCACGTGACTGATCATGCACTGATCACGTGACTGATCATGCACTGATCACGTGGCTGATCATGCACTGATCACGTGACTGTCATGCACTGATCACGTGGCTGATCATGCACTGATCACGTGGCTGATCATGCACTGATCACGTGACTGATCATGCACTGATCACGTGTGATCATGCACTGATCACGTGGCTGATCATGCACTGATCACGTGGCTGATCATGCACTGATCACGTGACTGATCATGCACTGATCACGTGTGATCATGCACTGATCACGTGACTGTCATGCACTGATCACGTGGCTGATCATGCACTGATCACGTGACTGATCATGCACTGATTAATCATGTGCTGATCACGTGGCTATCATGCACTGATCACGTGGCTGATCATGCACTGATCACGTGACTGATCATGCACTGATCACGTGACTATCATGCACTGATCACGTGACTGTCATGCACTGATCACGTGGCTGATCATGCACTGATCACGTGGCTGATCATGCACTGATCACGTGGAGGATCATGCACTGATCACGTGACTGATCATGCACTGATCACGTGTCTGATCATGCTGATCACGTGACTGATCATGCACTGATCACGTGGCTATCATGCACTGATCACGTGACTGATCATGCACTGATCACGTGGATGATCATGCACTGATCACGTGACTGATCATGCACTGATCACGTGACTGATCATGCACTGATCACGTGGCTATCATGCACTGATCACGGGACTGACATGCACTGATCACGTGGCTGATCATGCACTGATCACGTGACTGATCATGCACTGATCACGTGGCTGATCATGCACTGATCACGTGACTGATCATGCACTGATCACGTGACTGATCATGCACTGATTAATCACGTGCTGATCACGTGGCTATCATGCACTGATCACGTGGCTGATCATGCACTGATCACGTGACTGATCATGCACTGATCACGTGGCTATCATGCACTGATCACGTGGCTGATCATGCACTGATCACGTGGCTATCATGCACTGATCACGTGACTGATCATGCACTGATCACGTGCCTGATCATGCACTGATCACGTGGCTGATCATGCACTGATCACGTGACTGATCATGCACTGATCACGTGGCTGATCATGCACTGATCACGTGGCTGATCATGCACTGATCACGTGACTGATCATGCACTGATCATGTGCCTGATCATGCACTGATCACGTGGCTGATCATGCACTGATCACGTGACTGATCATGCACTGATCACGTGACTGATCATGCACTGATCACGGGCTGATCATGCACTGATCACGTGGCTGATCATGCACTGATCACGTGGCTGATCATGCACTGATCACGTGACTGATCATGCACTGATCACGTGGCTGATCATGCACTGATCACGTGGCTGATCATGCACTGATCACGTGGCTATCATGCACTGATCACGTGACTGATCATGCACTGATCACGTGTATGATCATGCACTGATCACGTGGCTGATCATGCACTGATCACGTTGTGATCATGCACTGATCACGTGGCTGATCATGCACTGATCACGTGGCTGATCATGCACTGATCACGTGGCTGATCATGCACTGATCACGTTGTGATCATGCACTGATCACGTGGCTGATCATGCACTGATCACGTGACTGATCATGCACTGATCACGTGGCTGATCATGCACTGATCACGTGGCTGATCATGCACTGATCACGTGGCTGATCATGCACTGATCACGTGACTGTCATGCACTGATCACGTGGCTGATCATGCACTGATCACGTGGCTGATCATGCACTGATCACGTGGCTGATCATGCACTGATCACGTGCTGATCATGCACTGATCACGTGGCTGATCATGCACTGATCACGTGGCTGATCATGCACTGATCACGTGTATGATCGCACACTGATCACGTGGCTGATCATGCACTGATCACATTGCTATCATGCACTGATCACGTTGCTATCATGCACTGATCACGTGGCTGATCATGCACTGATCACGTGACTGATCATGCACTGATCACGTGGCTATCATGCACTGATCACGTGGCTGATCATGCACTGATCACGTGGCTATCATGCACTGATCACGTGACTGATCATGCACTGATCACGTGACTGATCATGCACTGATCACGTGGCTGATCATGCACTGATCACGTGGCTGATCATGCACTGATCACGTGACTGATCATGCACTGATCACGTGGCTGATCATGCACTGATCACGTGACTGATCATGCACTGATCACGTGGCTGATCATGCACTGATCATGTGCCTGATCATGCACTGATCACGGGCTGATCATGCACTGATCACGTGGCTGATCATGCACTGATCACGTGGCTGATCATGCACTGATCACGTGACTGTCATGCACTGATCACGTGGCTGATCATGCACTGATCACGTGGCTGATCATGCACTGATCACGTGGCTATCATGCACTGATCACGTGACTGATCATGCACTGATCACGTGCTGATCATGCACTGATCACGTGGCTGATCATGCACTGATCACGTGGCTGATCATGCACTGATCACGTGGCTATCATGCACTGATCACGTGGCTGATCATGCACTGATCACGTGGCTGTCATGCACTGATCACGTGACTGTCATGCACTGATCACGTGGCTGATCATGCACTGATCACGTGACTGCATGCACTGATCACGTGACTGATCATGCACTGATCACGTGGCTGATCATGCACTGATCACGTGACTGATCATGCACTGATCACGTGGCTGATCATGCACTGATCACGTGACTGATCATGCACTGATCACGTGACTGATCATATACTGATTAATCATGCACTGATCACGTGGCTATCATGCACTGATCACGTGGCTGATCATGCACTGATCACGTGGCTGATCATGCACTGATCACGTGGCTGATCATGCACTGATCACGTGTGATCATGCACTGATCACGTGGCTGATCATGCACTGATCACGTGGCTGATCATGCACTGATCACGTGGCTGATCATGCACTGATCACGTGACTGATCATGCACTGATCACGTGTGATCATGCACTGATCACGTGACTGATCATGCACTGATCACGTGGCTGATCATGCACTGATCACGTGAATGATCATGCACTGATCACGTGGCTGATTGTGCTGATCACGTGACTGATCATGCACTGATCACGTGGCTGTCATGCACTGATCACGTGACTGTCATGCACTGATCACGTGGATGATCATGCACTGATCACGTGACTGATCATGCACTGATCACGTGACTGATCATGCACTGATCACGTGGCTGATCATGCACTGATCACGTGGCTGATCATGCACTGATCACGTGACTGTCATGCACTGATCACGTGGCTGATCATGCACTGATCACGTGGCTGATCATGCACTGATCACGTGGCTGATCATGCACTGATCACGTTTTGATCATGCACTGATCACGTGGCTGATCATGCACTGATCACGTGGCTGATCATGCACTGATCACGTGGCTGATCATGCACTGATCACGTGACTGATCATGCACTGATCACGTGTGATCATGCACTGATCACGTGGCTGATCATGCACTGATCACGTGGCTGATCATGCACTGATCACGTGGCTGATCATGCACTGATCACGTGACTGATCATGCACTGATCACGTGCTGATCATGCACTGATCACGTGACTGTCATGCACTGATCACGTGGCTGATCATGCACTGATCACGTGGCTGATCATGCACTGATCACGTGGCTGATCATGCACTGATCACGTGACTGATCATGCACTGATCACGTGGCTGATCATGCACTGATCACGTGGCTGATCATGCACTGATCACGTGGCTGATCATGCACTGATCACGTTGCTATCATGCACTGATCACGTGGCTGATCATGCACTGATCACGTGGCTGATCATGCACTGATCACGTATGATCATGCACTGATCACGTGGCTGATCATGCACTGATCACATTGCTATCATGCACTGATCACGTGGCTATCATGCACTGATCACGTGGCTGATCATGCACTGATCACGTGACTGATCATGCACTGATCACGTGGCTATCATGCACTGATCACGTGGCTGATCATGCACTGATCACGTGGCTATCATGCACTGATCACGTGACTGATCATGCACTGATCACGTGACTGATCATGCACTGATCACGGGCTGATCATGCACTGATCACGTGGCTGATCATGCACTGATCACGTGGCTGATCATGCACTGATCACGTGACTGATCATGCACTGATCACGTGGCTGATCATGCACTGATCACGTGGCTGATCATGCACTGATCACGTGGCTATCATGCACTGATCACGTGACTGATCATGCACTGATCACGTGCTGATCATGCACTGATCACGTGACTGATCATGCACTGATCACGTTGCTGATCATGCACTGATCACGTGGCTATCATGCACTGATCACGTGGCTGATCATGCACTGATCACGTGGCTGTCATGCACTGATCACGTGACTGTCATGCACTGATCACGTGGCTGATCATGCACTGATCACGTGACTGATCATGCACTGATCACGTGACTGATCATGCACTGATCACGTGCTGATCATGCACTGATCACGTGGCTGATCATGCACTGATCACGTGGCTGATCATACACTGATCACGTGACTGTCATGCACTGATCACGTGGCTGATCATGCACTGATCACGTGTGATCATGCACTGATCACGTGGCTGATCATGCACTGATCACGTGACTGATCATGCACTGATCACATTGTGGATCATGCACTGATCACGTGGCTGATCATGCACTGATCACGTGGCTGATCATGCACTGATCACGTGACTGATCATGCACTGATCACGTGTGATCATGCACTGATCACGTGACTGTCATGCACTGATCACGTGGCTGATCATGCACTGATCACGTGGCTGATCATGCACTGATCACGTGGCTGATCATGCACTGATCACGGACTGATCATGCACTGATCACGTGGCTGATCATGCACTGATCACGTGGCTGATCATGCACTGATCACGTGGCTGATCATGCACTGATCACGTGGCTGATCATGCACTGATCACGGACTGTCATGCACTGATCACGTGGCTGATCATGCACTGATCACGTGGCTGATCATGCACTGATCACGTGGCTGATCATGCACTGATCACGTGGCTGATCATGCACTGATCACGTGCTGATCATGCACTGATCACGTGACTGCATGCACTGATCACGTGACTGATCATGCACTGATCACGTGGCTGATCATGCACTGATCACGTGTCTGATCATGCACTGATCACGTGGCTGATCATGCACTGATCACGTGACTGATCATGCACTGATCACGTGACTGATCATGCACTGATCAATCATGTGCTGATCACGTGGCTATCATGCACTGATCACGTGGCTGATCATGCACTGATCACGTGACTGATCATGCACTGATCACGTGACTATCATGCACTGATCACGTGACTGTCATGCACTGATCACGTGGATGATCATGCACTGATCACGTGGCTGATCATGCACTGATCACGTGGCTGATCATGCACTGATCACGTGACTGATCATGCACTGATCACGTGACTGAATGCACTGATCACGTGACTGATCATGCACTGATCACGTGGCTATCATGCACTGATCACGTGACTGATCATGCACTGATCACGTGGCTGATCATGCACTGATCACGTGACTGATCATGCACTGATCACGTGACTGATCATGCACTGATCACGTGGCTATCATGCACTGATCACGGGACTGATCATGCACTGATCACGTGATTGTCAGACACTGATCACGTGGCTATCATGCACTGATCACGTGATATCATGCACTGATCACGTGGTGATCATGCACTGATCACGTGACTGATCATGCACTGATCACGTGACTGATCATGCACTGATCACGTGATTGATCATGCACTGATCACGTGGCTGTCATGCACTGATCACGTGGCTGATCATACACTGATCACGTAACTGATCATGCACTGATCACGTGGCTATCATGCACTGATCACGTGGCTGATCATGCACTGATCACGTGGCTGATCACACACTGTCACGTGACATATCATGCACTGATCACGTGGCACTCATGCACTGATCACGTGGCTGATCATACTCTGCACGTAACTGATCATGCACACATCACGTGGCTATCATGCACTGCTCACGTGGCTGTCATGGAATGATCACGGAGCTACCATATACTGGTCACGTGACTGATCATGCACTGATCACGTAAATGATCATGCACTGTTCACGTGACTGATCATGCACTGATCACGTGACTGATCATGCACTGATCACGTGGCTATCATGCACTGCTCACGTGGCTGATCATGCACGATCACGTAGCAACCATGTACTGGTCACGTGACTGATCATGCACTGATCACGTAATTGATCATGCACTGATCACGTGGCTCATCATGCACTGATCACGTGGCTGATCACACACGTATCACGTGACTGATCATGCACTGATCACGTGACTGATCATGCACTGATCACGTGGCTATCATGCACTGATCACGTGGATATCATGCACTGATCACGTGGCTGATCACACACGATCACGTGACTGATCATGCACTGATCACGTGGCTATCATGCACTGATCACGTGACTGATCATGCACTGATCACGTGACTGATCATGCACTGATCACGTGGCTGATCATGCACTGATCACGTGGCTATCATGCACTGATCACGTGGCTGATCATGCACTGATCACGTGGCTATCATGTACTGATCACGTGACTGATCATGCACTGATCACATAATTGATCATGCACTGATCACGTGGCTTATCATGCACTGATCATGTGACTGATCATGCACTGATCATGTTTGGTGTCATACACTGATCATGTGCCTCTGGAGGCAATGAACATAGAGCTGAGTAGGCAGGAATCAGTCAGCAGGCTATAATCATGGAACTCACCTCTGAGAAATCATGCTGCTCAGCTGGCAATAATCAAGTAGATGAGCAGGCAGGAATTACGCAGCACAGGTGGCAATTGTCAAGGAGATGACAGGCAGGAATCGTGCAGCTCAGCTGGAAATTGTCAAGCAGATGAGCATGCAGTATCACGCAGCTCATCATGCCCTGATCACGTGACTGATCATGCACTGTTCACGTGGCTGATCATGCACTGATCACGTGACTGATCATGCACTGATCACGTGACTGATCATGCACTGATCACGTGCTGATCATGCACTGATCACGTGGCTGATCATGCACTGATCACGGGACTGATCATGCACTGATCACGGCGCTATCATGCACTGATCACATGACTCCCATGCACTGATCACGTGGATGATCATGCACTGATCACGTGACTGATCATGCACTGATCACGTGGCTGATCATGCACTGATACCGTGACTGAGCATGGACGGATCACATGACTATCATGTAGTGATCACGTGACTTAATGGCGCTGATCATGTGACTGATCATGCGCTGATCATGTTTGCTATCATACACTGATCATGTGCCTCTGGAGGCAATAAACAAAGAGCTGAGTAGGCACGAATCAAACAGTCAGCAGGCAATAATCATGGAACTCAGCTGTGAGGAATCATGCTGCTCAGCTGGCAATAATCAAGCAGCTGAGCAGGCAGGAATTACGCAGCACAGCTGGCAATTGTCAAGCAGATGACAGGCAGGAATCATGCAGCTCAGCTGGCAATTGTCAAGCAGATGAGCAGACAGTAATCACGCAGCTCAGCAGGCCCTGATCACGTGACTGAGCATGCACTGTTCACGTGGCTGATCATACACTGATCACGTGATGATCATGCACTGATCACTTGGATATCATGCACTGATCACGTGGCTGATCATACACTGTTCACGTGTCTGACCATGCACTGATCACGTGGCTGATCATACACTGCTCACGTAACTGATCATGCACTGATCACGTGGCTATCATGCACTGATCACGTGGCTGAACATGCACTGTCACGTGGCTGATCACACACCTGTCACGTGACATATCATGCACTGATAACGTGGCACTCATGCACTGATCACGTGGCTGATCATACTCTGCTCACGTAACTGATCATGCACACATCACGTGGCTATCATGCACTGCTCACGTGGCTCGTCATGGAATGATCACGTAGCTACCATATACTGGTCACGTGACTGATCATGCACTGATCACGTAAATGATCATGCACTGTTCACGTGACTGATCATGTACTGATCACGTGACTGATCATGCACTGATCACGTGGCTATCATGCACTGCTCACGTGGCTGATCATGCACTGATCACGTGGCTCTCATGCACTGATCACGTGGCTATCATGCACTGATCACGTGGCTAACATGCACTGATCACGTGGCTGATCACACACGTATCACGTGACTGATCATGCACTGATCACGTGGCTATCATGCACTGATCACGTGGCTATCATGCACTGATCACGTGGCTGATCATGCACTGATCACGTAGCTATCATGCACTGATCACGTGACTGATCATGCACTGATCACGTGACTGATCATGCACTGATCACGTGGCTGATCATGCACTGATCACGTGGCTGATCACACACGATCACGTGACTGATCATGCACTGATCACGTGACTGATCATGCACTGATCACGTGGCTATCATGCACTGATCACGTGGCTATCATGCACTGATCACGTGGCTGATCACACACTGATCACGTGACTGATCATGCACTGATCACGTGACTGATCATGCACTGATCACGTGGCTGATCATGCACTGATCACACAGCTACCATGCACTGATCACATGACTGATCATGCACTGATCACATAATTGATCATGCACTGATCACGTGGCTTATCATGCACTGATCATGTGCTGATCATGTTTGCTGTCATACACTGATCATGTGCCTCTGGAGGCAATGAACAAAGAGCTGAGTAGGCACGAATCAGTCAGCAGGCAATAATCATGGAACTCAGCTGTGAGAAATCATGCTGCTCAGCTGGCAATAATCAAGCAGCTGAGCAGGCAGGAATTACGCAGCACAGCTGGCAATTGTCAAGCAGATGACAGGCAGGAATCGTGCAGCTCAGCTGGCAATTGTCAAGCAGATGAGCAGACAGTAATCACGCAGCTCAGCAGGCCCTGATCACGTGACTGAGCATGCACTGTTCACGTGGCTGATCATACACTGATCACGTGACTGATCATGCACTGATCACGTGGCTATCATGCACTGATCACGTGGCTGATCATGCACTGATCACGTAATGATCATGCACTGATCACGTGGCTGATCATGCACTGATCACGTGGCTGATCATGCACTGATCACGTGACTGATCATGCACTGATCACGTGGCTATCATGCACTGATCACGTGGCTGATCATGCACTGATCACGTGACTGATCATGCACTGATCACGGGCTATCATGCACTGATCACGTGACTGATCATGCACTGATCACGTGGCTGATCATGCACTGATCACGTGACTGATCATGCACTGATCACGTGGCTATCATGCACTGATCACGTGGCTGATCATGCACTGATCACGTGACTGATCATGCACTGATCACGTGACTGATCATGCACTGATCACGTGGCTGATCATGCACTGATCACGTGGCTGATCATGCACTGATCACGTGGCTGATCATGCACTGATCACGTGGCTGATCATGCACTGATCACGTGGCTGATCATGCACTGATCACGTGACTGATCATGCACTGATCACGTGACTGATCATGCACTGATCACGTGGCTATCATGCACTGATCACGTGGCTGATCATGCACTGATCACGTAGCTACCATGTACTGATCACGTGACTGATCATGCACTGATCACGTGACTGATCATGCACTGATCACGTGGCTATCATGCACTGATCACGTGGCTGATCATGCACTGATCACGTGACTGATCATGCACTGATCACGTGGCTATCATGCACTGATCACGTGGCTGATCATGCACTGATCACGGGACTGATCATGCACTGATCACGGGCTATCATGCACTGACACATGACTGATCATGCACTGATCACGTGCTGATCATGCACTGATCACGTGACTGATCATGCACTGATCACGTGACTGATCATGCACTGATCACGTGGCTATCATGCACTGATCACGTGGCTGATCATGCACTGATCACGTGACTGATCATGCACTGATCACGTGGCTGATCATGCACTGATCACGTGACTGATCATGCACTGATCACGTGGCTGATCATGCACTGATCACGTGCTGATCATGCACTGATCACGTGGCTATCATGCACTGATCACGTGGCTGATCATGCACTGATCACGTAGCTGATCATGCACTGATCACGTGACTGATCATGCACTGATCACGTAATGATCATGCACTGATCACGTGACTGATCATGCACTGATCACGTGACTGATCATGCACTGATCACGTGGCTATCATGCACTGATCACGTGGCTGATCATGCAATGATCACGTAGCTACCATGCACTGATCACGTGACTGATCATGCACTGATCACGTAATTGATCATGCACTGATCACGTGGCTGATCATGCACTGATCACGTGACTGATCATGCACTGATCACGTGACTGATCATGCACTGATCACGTGGCTATCATGCACTGATCACGTGGCTGATCATGCACTGATCACGTGACTGATCATGCACTGATCACGTGACTGATCATGCACTGATCACGTGGCTATCATGCACTGATCACGTGGCTGATCATGCACTGATCACGTGGCTGATCATGCACTGATCACGTGGCTGATCATGCACTGATCACGTGACTGATCATGCACTGATCACGTGGCACATGCACTGATCACGTGGCTGATCATACACTGATCACGTAACTGATCATGCACTGATCACGTGGCTATCATGCACTGATCACGTGGCTGATCATGCAATGATCACGTAGCTACCATGCACTGATCACGTGACTGATCATGCACTGATCACGTAAATGATCATGCACTGATCACGTGACTGATCATGCACTGATCACGTGACTGATCATGCACTGATCACGTGGCTATCATGCACTGATCACGTGGCTGATCATGCAATGATCACGTAGCAACCATGTACTGGTCACGTGACTGATCATGCACTGATCACGTAATTGATCATGCACTGATCACGTGACTGATCATGCACTGATCACGTGGCTGATCACACTGATCACGTGACTGATCATGCACTGATCACGTGGCTATCATGCACTGATCACGTGGCTGATCATGCACTGATCACGTGACTGATCATGCACTGATCACGTGGCTATCATGCACTGATCACGTGGCTGATCATGCACTGATCACGGGACTGATCATGCACTGATCACGGGCTATCATGCACTGACACATGACTGATCATGCACTGATCACGTGCTGATCATGCACTGATCACGTGACTGATCATGCACTGATCACGTGACTGATCATGCACTGATCACGTGGCTATCATGCACTGATCACGTGGCTGATCATGCACTGATCACGTGGCTGATCATGCACTGATCACGTGGCTGATCATGCACTGATCACGTGACTGATCATGCACTGATCACGTGGCTGATCATGCACTGATCACGTGGCTGATCATGCACTGATCACGTGGCTATCATGCACTGATCACGTGGCTGATCATGCACTGATCACGTAGCTACATGCACTGATCACGTGACTGATCATGCACTGATCACGTGACTGATCATGCACTGATCACGTGACTGATCATGCACTGATCACGTGACTGATCATGCACTGATCACGTGGCTATCATGCACTGATCACGTGGCTGATCATGCACTGATCACGTAGCTACCATGCACTGATCACGTGACTGATCATGCACTGATCACGTAACTGATCATGCACTGATCACGTGGCTGATCATGCACTGATCACGTGACTGATCATGCACTGATCACGTGACTGATCATGCACTGATCACGTGGCTATCATGCACTGATCACGTGGCTGATCATGCACTGATCACGTGACTGATCATGCACTGATCACGTGACTGATCATGCACTGATCACGTGGCTATCATGCACTGATCACGTGGCTGATCATGCACTGATCACGTGGCTGATCATGCACTGATCACGTGGCTGATCATGCACTGATCACGTGACTGATCATGCACTGATCACGTGGCACTCATGCACTGATCACGTGGCTGATCATACACTGATCACGTAACTGATCATGCACTGATCACGTGGCTATCATGCACTGCTCACGTGGCTGATCATGCAATGATCACGTAGCTACCATATACTGATCACGTGACTGATCATGCACTGATCACGTAAATGATCATGCACTGATCACGTGACTGATCATGCACTGATCACGTGACTGATCATGCACTGATCACGTGGCTATCATGCACTGATCACGTGGCTGATCATGCACTGATCACGTAGCAACCATGCACTGGTCACGTGACTGATCATGCACTGATCACGTAATTGATCATGCACTGATCACGTGACTCATCATGCACTGATCACGTGGCTGATCACACTGATCACGTGACTGATCATGCACTGATCACGTGGCTATCATGCACTGATCACGTGGCTGATCATGCACTGATCACGTGGCTATCATGCACTGATCACGTGACTGATCATGCACTGATCACGTGACTGATCATGCACTGATCACGTGGCTGATCATGCACTGATCACGTGGCTATCATGCACTGATCACGTGGCTGATCATGCACTGATCATGCAGCTACCATGCACTGATCACGTGACTGATCATGCACTGATCACGTGGCTGATCATGCACTGATCACGTGACTGATCATGCACTGATCACGTGACTGATCATGCACTGATCACGTGGCTATCATGCACTGATCACGTGGCTGATCATGCACTGATCACGCAGCTATCATGCACTGATCACGTGACTGATCATGCACTGATCACGTAATTGATCATGCACTGATCACGTGGCTGATCATGCACTGATCACGTGACTGATCATGCACTGATCACGTGACTGATCATGCACTGATCACGTGGCTATCATGCACTGATCACGTGGCTGATCATGCACTGATCACGTGCCTGATCATGCACTGATCACATGACTGATCATGCACTGATCATGCACTGATCACGTGGCTATCATGCACTACTCACGTGGCTGATCATGCAATGATCATGTAGCTACCATGTACTGGTCACGTGACTGATCATACACTGATCAGGTGACTGATCATGCACTGATCACGTGGCTATCATGCACTGTCACGTGGCTGATCATGCACTGATCACGTGCCTGATCATGCACTGATCACGTGACTGATCATGCACTGATCACGTGAATCATGCACTGATCACGTGGCTGATCATGCACTGATCACGTGGCTGATCATGCACTGATCACGTGGCTATCATGCACTGATCACGTGGCTGATCATGCACTGATACCGTGACTGAGCATGGACTGATCACATGACTATCATGTAGTGATCACGTGACTTAATGGCGCTGATCATGTGACTGATCATGCGCTGATCATGTTTGCTATCATACACTGATCATGTGCCTCTGGAGGCAATAAACAAAGAGCTGAGTAGGCACGAATCAAACAGTCAGCAGGCAATAATCATGGAACTCAGCTGTGAGGAATCATGCTGCTCAGCTGGCAATAATCAAGCAGCTGAGCAGGCAGGAATTACGCAGCACAGCTGGCAATTGTCAAGCAGATGACAGGCAGGAATCGTGCAGCTCAGCTGGCAATTGTCAAGCAGATGAGCAGACAGTAATCACGCAGCTCAGCAGGCCCTGATCACGTGACTGAGCATGCACTGTTCACGTGGCTGATCATACACTATCACGTGACTGATCATGCACTGATCACGTGGCTGATCATGCACTGATCACGTGGCTATCATGCACTGATCACGTGGCTGATCATGCACTGATCACGTGGCTATCATGCACTGATCACGTGGCTGTCATGCAATGATCACGTGGCTACCATGCACTGATCACGTGGCTGATCATACACTGCTCACGTAACTGATCATGCACTGATCACGTGGCTATCATGCACTGATCACGTGGCTGATCATGCACTGTTCACGTGGCTGATCACACACCTGTCACGTGACATATCATGCACTGATCACGTGGCACTCATGCACTGATCACGTGGCTGATCATACTCTGCTCACGTAACTCATCATGCACACATCACGTGGCTATCATGCACTGCTCACGTGGCTCGTCATGCAATGATCACGTAGCTACCATATACTGGTCACGTGACTGATCATGCACTGATCACGTAAATGATCATGCACTGTTCACGTGTCTGATCATGTACTGATCACGTGACTGATCATGCACTGATCACGTGGCTATCATGCACTGCTCACGTGGCTGATCATGCAACGATCACGTAGCAACCATGTACTGGTCTCGTGACTGATCATGCACTGATCACGTAATTGATCCTGCACTGATCACGTGGCTCATCATGCACTGATCACGTGGCTGATCACACATGTATCACGTGACTGATCATGCACTGATCACGTGACTAATCATGCACTGATCACGTGGCTATCATGCACTGATCACGTGGATATCATGCACTGATCACGTGGCTGATCACACACGTATCACGTGACTGATCATGCACTGATCACGTGGCTATCATGCACTGATCACGTGGCTGATCATGCACTGATCACGTAGCTATCATGCACTGATCACGTGACTGATCATGCACTGATCACGTGGCTGATCATGCACTGATCACGTGGCTATCATGCACTGATCACGTGGCTGATCATGCACTGATCACGTAGCTATCATGCACTGATCACGTGACTGATCATGCACTGATCACGTGACTGATCATGCACTGATCACGTGGCTGATCATGCACTGATCACGTGACTGATCATGCACTGATCACGTGACTGATCATGCACTGATCACGTGGCTATCATGCACTGATCACGTGGCTGATCATGCACTGATCACGCAGCTATCATGCACTGATCACGTGACTGATCATGCACTGATCACGTGGCTGATCATGCACTGATCACGTGGCTGATCATGCACTGATCACGTGACTGATCATGCACTGATCACGTGACTGATCATGCACTGATCACGTGGCTATCATGCACTGATCACGTGGCTGATCATGCACTGATCATGTAGCTACCATGTACAGGTCACGTGAATGATCATACACCCATCAGGTGACTGATCATGCACTGATCACGTGGCTATCATGCACTGATCACGAGACTGATCATGCACTGATCACGTCTAATCATGCACTGATCACATGACTGCCCATGCACTGATCACGTGGATGATCATACACTAATCATGTGACAGATCATGCACTGATCACGTGGCTGATCATGCACTGATACCGTGACTGAGCATGGACTGATCACATGACTATCATGTAGTGATCACGTGACTTAATGGCGCTGATCATGTGACTGATCATGCGCTGATCATGTTTGCTATCATACACTGATCATGTGCCTCTGGAGGCAATAAACAAAGAGCTGAGTAGGCACGAATCAAACAGTCAGCAGGCAATAATCATGGAACTCAGCTGTGAGGAATCATGCTGCTCAGCTGGCAATAATCAAGCAGCTGAGCAGGCAGGAATTACGCAGCACAGCTGGCAATTGTCAAGCAGATGACAGGCAGGAATCATGCAGCTCAGCTGGCAATTGTCAAGCAGATGAGCAGACAGTAATCACGCAGCTCAGCAGGCCCTGATCACGTGACTGAGCATGCACTGTTCACGTGGCTGATCATACACTGATCACGTGATTGATCATGCACTGATCACTTGGATATCATGCACTGATCACGTGGCTGATCATACACTGTTCACGTGTCTGACCATGCACTGATCACGTGGCTGATCATACACTGCTCACGTAACTGATCATGCACTGATCACGTGGCTATCATGCACTGATCACGTGGCTGATCATGCACTGATCACGTGACTGATCATGCACTGATCACGTGACTGATCATGCACTGATCACGTGGCAATCATGCACTGATCACGTGGCTGATCATACACTGATCACGTGACTGATCATGCACTGATCACTGGCTATCATGCACTGATCACGTGGCTATCATGCACTGATCACGTGGCTGATCATGCACTGATCACGTGACTGATCATGCACTGATCACGTCTGATCATGCACTGATCACGTGACTGATCATGCACTGATCACGTGGATGATCATGCACTGATCACGTGACTGATCATGCACTGATCACGTGGCTATCATGCACTGATCACGTGGCTGATCATGCACTGATCACGTAGCTATCATGCACTGATCACGTGACTGATCATGCACTGATCACGTGACTGATCATGCACTGATCACGTGGCTGATCACACACTGATCACGTGACTGATCATGCACTGATCACGTGGCTATCATGCACTGATCACGTGGCTATCATGCACTGATCACGTGGATATCATGCACTGATCACGTGGCTGATCACACACGATCACGTGACTGATCATGCACTGATCACGTGGCTATCATGCACTGATCACGTGGCTATCATGCACTGATCACGTGGCTGATCATGCACTGATCACGTAGCTACCATGCACTGATCACGTGACTGATCATGCACTGATCACGTAATTGATCATGCACTGATCACGTGGCTGATCATGCACTGATCACGTGGCTATCATGCACTGATCACGTGGCTGATCATGCACTGATCACGCAGCTATCATGCACTGATCACGTGACTGATCATGCACTGATCACGTGGCTGATCATGCACTGATCACGTGGCTATCATGCACTGATCACGTGGCTGATCATGCACTGATCACGTGACTGATCATGCACTGATCACGTGGCTATCATGCACTGATCACGTGGCTGATCATGCACTGATCACGTGACTGATCATGCACTGATCACGTGGCTATCATGCACTGATCACGTGGCTGATCATGCACTGATCACGTGGCTGATCATGCACTGATCACGTGACTGATCATGCACTGATCACGTGATGATCATGCACTGATCACGTGGCTGATCATGCACTGATCACGTGACTGATCATGCACTGATCACGTGACTGATCATGCACTGATCACGTGGCTATCATGCACTGATCACGTGGCTGATCATGCACTGATCACGCAGCTACCATGTACTGATCACGTGACTGATCATGCACTGATCACGTAATTGATCATGCACTGATCACGTGGCTTATCATGCACTGATCATGTGACTGATCATGCGCTGATCATGTTTGGTGTCATACACTGATCATGTGCCTCTGGAGGCAATGAACAAAGAGCTGAGTAGGCAGGAATCAGTCAGCAGGCTATAATCATGGAACTCAGCTCTGAGAAATCATGCTGCTCAGCTGGCAATAATCAAGCAGATGAGCAGGCAGGAATTATGCAGCACAGGTGGCAATTGTCAAGCAGATGACAGGCAGGAATCGTGCAGCTCAGCTGGCAATTGTCAAGCAGATGAGCAGACAGTAATCACGCAGCTCAGCAGGCCCTGATCACGTGACTGAGCATGCACTGTTCACGTGGCTGATCATACACTGATCACGTGACTGATCATGCACTGATCACGTGGCTATCATGCACTGATCACGTGACTGATCATGCACTGATCACGTGATTGTCATGCACTGATCACGTGGCTGATCATGCACTGATCACGTGACTGATCATGCACTGATCACGTGGCTATCATGCACTGATCACGTGGCTGATCATGCACTGATCACGGGACTGATCATGCACTGATCACGGGCTATCATGCACTGATACATGACTGACATGCACTGATCACGTGGCTGATCATGCACTGATCACGTGACTGATCATGCACTGATCACGTGACTGATCATGCACTGATCACGTGGCTGATCATGCACTGATCACGTGGCTATCATGCACTGATCACGTGGCTGATCATGCACTGATCACGTGGCTATCATGCACTGATCACGTGGCTGATCATGCAATGATCACGTAGCTATCATGCACTGATCACGTGACTGATCATGCACTGATCACGTAACTGATCATGCACTGATCACGTGACTGATCATGCACTGATCACGTGACTGATCATGCACTGATCACGTGGCTATCATGCACTGATCACGTGGCTATCATGCACTGATCACGTGGCTGATCATGCACTGATCACGTAGCTATCATGCACTGATCACGTGACTGATCATGCACTGATCACGTGACTGATCATGCACTGATCACGTGGCTGATCATGCACTGATCACGTGGCTATCATGCACTGATCACGTGGCTGATCATGCACTGATCACGTGACTATCATGCACTGATCACGTGACTGATCATGCACTGATCACGTGGCTGATCATGCACTGATCACGTGACTGATCATGCACTGATCACGTGGCTATCATGCACTGATCACGTGGCTGATCATGCACTGATCACGCAGCTACCATGCACTGATCACGTGACTGATCATGCACTGATCACGTAATTGATCATGCACTGATCACGTGGCTATCATGCACTGATCACGTGGCTGATCATGCACTGATCACGTGACTGATCATGCACTGATCACGTGGCTATCATGCACTGATCACGTGGCTGATCATGCACTGATCACGTGCCTGATCATGCACTGATCACGTGACTGATCATGCACTGATCACGTGACTGATCATGCACTGATCACGTGGCTATCATGCACTGATCACGTGGCTGATCATGCACTGATCACGTGGCTATCATGCACTGATCACGTGACTGATCATGCACTGATCACGTGACTGATCATGCACTGATCACGTGACTGATCATGCACTGATCACGTGACTGATCATGCACTGATCACGTGGCTATCATGCACTGATCACGTGGCTGATCATGCACTGATCATGTAGCTACCATGTACAGGTCACGTGAATGATCATACACCCATCAGGTGACTGATCATGCACTGATCACGTGGCTATCATGCACTGATCACGAGACTGATCATGCACTGATCACGTCTAATCATGCACTGATCACATGACTGCCCATGCACTGATCACGTGGATGATCATACACTAATCATGTGACAGATCATGCACTGATCACGTGGCTGATCATGCACTGATACCGTGACTGAGCATGGACTGATCACATGACTATCATGTAGTGATCACGTGACTTAATGGCGCTGATCATGTGACTGATCATGCGCTGATCATGTTTGCTATCATACACTGATCATGTGCCTCTGGAGGCAATAAACAAAGAGCTGAGTAGGCACGAATCAAACAGTCAGCAGGCAATAATCATGGAACTCAGCTGTGAGGAATCATGCTGCTCAGCTGGCAATAATCAAGCAGCTGAGCAGGCAGGAATTACGCAGCACAGCTGGCAATTGTCAAGCAGATGACAGGCAGGAATCGTGCAGCTCAGCTGGCAATTGTCAAGCAGATGAGCAGACAGTAATCACGCAGCTCAGCAGGCCCTGATCACGTGACTGAGCATGCACTGTTCACGTGGCTGATCATACACTGATCACGTGATTGATCATGCACTGATCACGTGGCTATCATGCACTGATCACGTGGCTGATCATGCACTGATCACGTAATGTCATGCACTGATCACGTGGCTGATCATGCACTGATCACGTGACTGATCATGCACTGATCACGTGGCTATCATGCACTGATCACGTGGCTGATCATGCACTGATCACGGGACTGATCATGCACTGATCACGGGCTATCATGCACTGATACATGACTCACATGCACTGATCACGTGGCTGATCATGCACTGATCACGTGACTGATCATGCACTGATCACGTGACTGATCATGCACTGATCACGTGGCTGATCATGCACTGATCACGTGGCTATCATGCACTGATCACGTGGCTGATCATGCACTGATCACGTGGCTATCATGCACTGATCACGTGGCTGATCATGCACTGATCACGTAGCTACCATGCACTGATCACGTGATGCACTGATCACGTGACTGATCATGCACTGATCACGTGGCTATCATGCACTGATCACGTGGCTGATCATGCACTGATCACGTGACTGATCATGCACTGATCACGTGGCTGATCATGCACTGATCACGTGACTGATCATGCACTGATCACGTGACTGATCATGCACTGATCACGTGGCTATCATGCACTGATCACGTGGCTGATCATGCACTGATCACGTGGCTATCATGCACTGATCACGTGGCTGATCATGCACTGATCACGTGACTGATCATGCACTGATCACGTGGCTATCATGCACTGATCACGTGGCTGATCATGCAATGATCATGTAGCTACCATGTACTGGTCACGTGACTGATCATGCACTGATCACGTGACTGATCATGCACTGATCACGTGGCTATCATGCACTGATCACGTGGCTGATCATGCACTGATCTGCCTGATCATGCACTGATCACGTGACTGATCATGCACTGATCACGTAGCTATCATGCACTGATCACGTGGCTGATCATGCACTGATCACGTGGCTGATCATGCACTGATCACGTGGCTATCATGCACTGATCACGTGGCTGATCATGCACTGATACCGTGACTGAGCATGGACTGATCACATGACTATCATGTAGTGATCACGTGACTTAATGGCGCTGATCATGTGACTGATCATGCGCTGATCATGTTTGCTATCATACACTGATCATGTGCCTCTGGAGGCAATAAACAAAGAGCTGAGTAGGCACGAATCAAACAGTCAGCAGGCAATAATCATGGAACTCAGCTGTGAGGAATCATGCTGCTCAGCTGGCAATAATCAAGCAGCTGAGCAGGCAGGAATTACGCAGCACAGCTGGCAATTGTCAAGCAGATGACAGGCAGGAATCGTGCAGCTCAGCTGGCAATTGTCAAGCAGATGAGCAGACAGTAATCACGCAGCTCAGCAGGCCCTGATCACGTGACTGAGCATGCACTGTTCACGTGGCTGATCATACACTGATCACGTGACTGATCATGCACTGATCACTTGGATATCATGCACTGATCACGTGGCTGATCATACACTGTTCACGTGTCTGACCATGCACTGATCACGTGGCTGATCATACACTGCTCACGTAACTGATCATGCACTGATCACGTGGCTGATCATGCACTGATCACGTGGCTGATCATGCACTGATCACGTGGCTATCATGCACTGATCACGTGACTGATCATGCACTGATCACGTGGCTGATCATGCACTGATCACGTGGCTGATCATGCACTGATCACGTGGCTGATCACACACTGATCACGTGACTGATCATGCACTGATCACGTGGCTATCATGCACTGATCACGTGACTGATCATGCACTGATCACGTGACTGATCATGCACTGATCACGTGGCTGATCATGCACTGATCACGTGACTGATCATGCACTGATCACGTGGCTATCATGCACTGATCACGTGGCTGATCATGCACTGATCACGGGACTGATCATGCACTGATCACGGGCTATCATGCACTGACACATGACTGATCATGCACTGATCACGTGACTGATCATGCACTGATCACGTGACTGATCATGCACTGATCACGTGACTGATCATGCACTGATCACGTGGCTGATCATGCACTGATCACGTGGCTATCATGCACTGATCACGTGGCTGATCATGCACTGATCACGTGGCTATCATGCACTGATCACGTGGCTGATCATGCACTGATCACGTAGCTACCATGCACTGATCACGTGATGCACTGATCACGTGACTGATCATGCACTGATCACGTGGCTATCATGCACTGATCACGTGGCTGGACATGCACTGATCACGTGCCTGATCATGCACTGATCACGTGGCTGATCATGCACTGATCACGTGACTGATCATGCACTGATCACGTGGCTGATCATGCACTGATCACGTGGCTGATCATGCACTGATCACGTGACTGATCATGCACTGATCACGTGGCTGATCATGCACTGATCACGTGGCTATCATGCACTGATCACGTGGCTGATCATGCACTGATCACGTGACTGATCATGCACTGATCACGTGGCTATCATGCACTGATCACGTGGCTGATCATGCACTGATCACGTGGCTATCATGCACTGATCACGTGGCTGATCATGCACTGATCACGTGACTGATCATGCACTGATCACGTGGCTATCATGCACTGATCACGTGGCTGATCATGCACTGATCACGTGGCTATCATGCACTGATCACGTGGCTGATCATGCACTGATCACGTGACTGATCATGCACTGATCACGTGGCTATCATGCACTGATCACGTGGCTGATCATGCAATGATCATGTAGCTACCATGTACTGGTCACGTGACTGATCATGCACTGATCACGTGACTGATCATGCACTGATCACGTGGCTATCATGCACTGATCACGTGGCTGATCATACACTGATCTGCCTGATCATGCACTGATCACGTGACTGATCATGCACTGATCACGTAGCTATCATGTACTGATCACGTGGCTGATCATGCACTGATCACGTGGCTGATCATGCACTGATCACGTGGCTATCATGCACTGATCACGTGGCTGATCATGCACTGATACCGTGACTGAGCATGGACTGATCACATGACTATCATGTAGTGATCACGTGACTTAATGGCGCTGATCATGTGACTGATCATGCGCTGATCATGTTTGCTATCATACACTGATCATGTGCCTCTGGAGGCAATAAACAAAGAGCTGAGTAGGCACGAATCAAACAGTCAGCAGGCAATAATCATGGAACTCAGCTGTGAGGAATCATGCTGCTCAGCTGGCAATAATCAAGCAGCTGAGCAGGCAGGAATTACGCAGCACAGCTGGCAATTGTCAAGCAGATGACAGGCAGGAATCATGCAGCTCAGCTGGCAATTGTCAAGCAGATGAGCAGACAGTAATCACGCAGCTCAGCAGGCCCTGATCACGTGACTGAGCATGCACTGTTCACGTGGCTGATCATACACTGATCACGTGACTGATCATGCACTGATCACTTGGATATCATGCACTGATCACGTGGCTGATCATACACTGTTCACGTGTCTGACCATGCACTGATCACGTGGCTGATCATACACTGATCACGTAACTGATCATGCACTGATCACGTGGCTGATCATGCACTGATCACGTGGCTGATCATGCACTGATCACGCAGCTATCATGCACTGGTCACGTGACTGATCATGCACTGATCACGTGGCTGATCATGCACTGATCACGTGGCTGATCATGCACTGATCACGTGGCTGATCACACACTGATCACGTGACTGATCATGCACTGATCACGTGGCTATCATGCACTGATCACGTGACTGATCATGCACTGATCACGTGACTGATCATGCACTGATCACGTGGCTGATCATGCACTGATCACGTGACTGATCATGCACTGATCACGTAGCTATCATGCACTGATCACGTGGCTGATCATGCACTGATCACGGGACTGATCATGCACTGATCACGGGCTATCATGCACTGACACATGACTGATCATGCACTGATCACGTGACTGATCATGCACTGATCACGTGACTGATCATGCACTGATCACGTGACTGATCATGCACTGATCACGTGGCTGATCATGCACTGATCACGTGGCTATCATGCACTGATCACGTGGCTGATCATGCACTGATCACGTGGCTATCATGCACTGATCACGTGGCTGATCATGCACTGATCACGTAGCTACCATATACTGGTCACGTGATGCACTGATCATGTGACTGATCATGCACTGATCACGTGGCTATCATGCACTGATCACGTGGCTGATCATGCACTGATCACGTGGCTGATCATGCACTGATCACGTGGCTGATCATGCACTGATCACGTGACTGATCATGCACTGATCACGTGGCTGATCATGCACTGATCACGTGGCTGATCATGCACTGATCACGTGACTGATCATGCACTGATCACGTGACTGATCATGCACTGATCACGTGGCTATCATGCACTGATCACGTGGCTGATCATGCACTGATCACGTGGCTATCATGCACTGATCACGTGGCTGATCATGCACTGATCACGTGACTGATCATGCACTGATCACGTGGCTATCATGCACTGATCACGTGGCTGATCATGCAATGATCATGTAGCTACCATGTACTGGTCACGTGACTGATCATACACCGATCACGTGACTGATCATGCACTGATCACGTGGCTATCATGCACTGATCACGTGGCTGATCATACACTGATCTGCCTGATCATGCACTGATCACGTGACTGATCATGCACTGATCACGTAGCTATCATGCACTGATCACGTGGCTGATCATGCACTGATCACGTGGCTATCATGCACTGATCACGTGGCTATCATGCACTGATCACGTGGCTGATCATGCACTGATACCGTGACTGAGCATGGACTGATCACATGACTATCATGTAGTGATCACGTGACTTAATGGCGCTGATCATGTGACTGATCATGCGCTGATCATGTTTGCTATCATACACTGATCATGTGCCTCTGGAGGCAATAAACAAAGAGCTGAGTAGGCACGAATCAAACAGTCAGCAGGCAATAATCATGGAACTCAGCTGTGAGGAATCATGCTGCTCAGCTGGCAATAATCAAGCAGCTGAGCAGGCAGGAATTACGCAGCACAGCTGGCAATTGTCAAGCAGATGACAGGCAGGAATCATGCAGCTCAGCTGGCAATTGTCAAGCAGATGAGCAGACAGTAATCACGCAGCTCAGCAGGCCCTGATCACGTGACTGAGCATGCACTGTTCACGTGGCTGATCATACACTGATCACGTGACTGATCATGCACTGATCACTTGGATATCATGCACTGATCACGTGGCTGATCATACACTGATCACGTGTCTGATCATGCACTGATCACGTGGCTGATCATGCACTGATCACGTAACTGATCATGCACTGATCACGTAATTATCATGCACTGATCACGTGGCTGATCATGCACTGATCACGCAGCTATCATGCACTGGTCACGTGACTGATCATGCACTGATCACGTAACTGATCATGCACTGATCACGTGGCTTATCATGCACTGATCATGTGACTGATCATGTGCTGATCATGTTTGGTGTCATACACTGATCATGTGCATCTGGAGGCAATGAACAAAGAGCTGAGTAGGCAGGAATCAGTCAGCAGGCTATAATCTTGGAACTCAGCTCTGAGAAATCATGCTGCTCAGCTGGCAATAATCAAGTAGATGAGCAGGCAGGAATTATGCAGCACAGGTGGCAATTGTCAAGCAGATGACAGGCAGGAATCGCACAGCTCAGCTGGCAATTGTCAAGCAGATGAGCAGACAGTAATCACGCAGCTCAGCAGGCCCTGATCACGTGACTGATCATGCACTGTTCACGTGGCTGATCACACACTATCACGTGAATGATCATGCACTGATCACGTGGCTATCATGCACTGATCACGTGACTGATCATGCACTGATCACGTAATTGTCATGCACTGATCACGTGGCTGATCATGCACTGATCACGTGGCTGATCATGCACTGATCACGTAGCTATCATGCACTGATCACGTGGCTGATCATGCACTGATCACGGGACTGATCATGCACTGATCACGGGCTATCATGCACTGATCACATGACTGACATGCACTGATCACGTGGCTGATCATGCACTGATCACGTGACTGATCATGCACTGATCACGTGGCTGATCATGCACTGATCACGTGGCTGATCATGCACTGATCACGTGACTGATCATGCACTGATCACGTGGCTGATCATGCACTGATCACGTGGCTGATCATGCACTGATCACGTGACTGATCATGCACTGATCACGTGGCTGATCATGCACTGATCACGTGGCTGATCATGCACTGATCACGTAGCTATCATGTACTGATCACGTGACTGATCATGCACTGATCACGTGACTGATCATGCACTGATCACGTGGCTGATCACACACTGATCACGTGACTGATCATGCACTGATCACGTGGCTATCATGCACTGATCACGTGGCTATCATGCACTGATCACGTGGATATCATGCACTGATCACGTGGCTGATCACACTGATCACGTGACTGATCATGCACTGATCACGTGGCTATCATGCACTGATCACGTGGCTATCATGCACTGATCACGTGGCTGATCATGCACTGATCACGTAGCTACCATGCACTGATCACGTGACTGATCATGCACTGATCACGTAATTGATCATGCACTGATCACGTGGCTGATCATGCACTGATCACGTGGCTGATCATGCACTGATCACGTGGCTGATCATGCACTGATCACGTGGCTGATCATGCACTGATCACGCAGCTATCATGCACTGATCACGTGACTGATCATGCACTGATCACGTAATGATCATGCACTGATCACGTGGCTATCATGCACTGATCACGTGGCTGATCATGCACTGATCACGTGACTGATCATGCACTGATCACGTGGCTATCATGCACTGATCACGTGGCTGATCATGCACTGATCACGTGACTGATCATGCACTGATCACGTGGCTATCATGCACTGATCACGTGGCTGATCATGCACTGATCACGTGGCTGATCATGCACTGATCACATGACTGATCATGCACTGATCACGTGACTGATCATGCACTGATCACGTGGCTATCATGCACTATCACGTGGCTGATCATGCAATGATCACGTAGCTACCATGTACTGGTCACGTGACTGATCATGCACTGATCACGTGACTGATCATGCACTGATCACGTGGCTATCATGCACTGATCACGTGGCTGATCATGCACTGATCACCTGGTCATGCACTGATCACGTGACTGATCATGCACTGATCACGTGCAATCATGCACTGATCACGTGGCTGATCATGCACTGATCACGTGGCTGATCATGCACTGATCACGTGGCTATCATGCACTGATCACGTGGCTGATCATGCACTGATACCGTGACTGAGCATGGACTGATCACATGACTATCATGTAGTGATCACGTGACTTAATGGCGCTGATCATGTGACTGATCATGCGCTGATCATGTTTGCTATCATACACTGATCATGTGCCTCTGGAGGCAATAAACAAAGAGCTGAGTAGGCACGAATCAAACAGTCAGCAGGCAATAATCATGGAACTCAGCTGTGAGGAATCATGCTGCTCAGCTGGCAATAATCAAGCAGCTGAGCAGGCAGGAATTACGCAGCACAGCTGGCAATTGTCAAGCAGATGACAGGCAGGAATCGTGCAGCTCAGCTGGCAATTGTCAAGCAGATGAGCAGACAGTAATCACGCAGCTCAGCAGGCCCTGATCACGTGACTGAGCATGCACTGTTCACGTGGCTGATCATCCACTGATCACGTGATTGATCATGCACTGATCACTTGGATATCATGCACTGATCACGTGGCTGATCATACACTGTTCACGTGTCTGACCATGCACTGATCACGTGGCTGATCATACACTGCTCACGTAACTGATCATGCACTGATCACGTAACTGATCATGCACTGATCACGTGGCTGATCATGCACTGATCACGTGACTGATCATGCACTGATCACGTGACTGATCATGCACTGATCACGTGGCTATCATGCACTGATCACGTGGCTGATCATGCACTGATCACGCAGCTATCATGCACTGGTCACGTGACTGATCATGCACTGATCACGTGGCTGATCATGCACTGATCACGTGACTGATCATGCACTGATCACGTGACTGATCACACACTGATCACGTGACTGATCATGCACTGATCACGTGGCTGATCATGCACTGATCACGTGACTGATCATGCACTGATCACGTAATTGTCATGCACTGATCACGTGGCTGATCATGCACTGATCACGTGACTGATCATGCACTGATCACGTAGCTATCATGCACTGATCACGTGGCTGATCATGCACTGATCACGTGGCTGATCATGCACTGATCACGGCACTATCATGCACTGATCACATGACTCCACATGCACTGATCACGTGGCTGATCATGCACTGATCACGTGACTGATCATGCACTGATCACGTGACTGATCATGCACTGATCACGTGGCTGATCATGCACTGATCACGTAACTGATCATGCACTGATCACGTGGCTGATCATGCACTGATCACGTGGCTGATCATGCACTGATCACGTGACTGATCATGCACTGATCACGTGGCTATCATGCACTGATCACGTGGCTGATCATGCACTGATCACGTGACTGATCATGCACTGATCACGTGACTGATCATGCACTGATCACGTGACTGATCATGCACTGATCACGTAACTGATCATGCACTGATCACGTGGCTGATCATGCACTGATCACGTGACTGATCATGCACTGATCACGTGGCTATCATGCACTGATCACGTGGCTGATCATGCACTGATCACGTGACTGATCATGCACTGATCACTGGCTATCATGCACTGATTACGTGGCTATCATGCACTGATCACGTGGCTGATCATGCACTGATACCGTGACTGAGCATGGACTGATCACATGACTATCATGTAGTGATCACGTGACTTAATGGCGCTGATCATGTGACTGATCATGCGCTGATCATGTTTGCTATCATACACTGATCATGTGCCTCTGGAGGCAATAAACAAAGAGCTGAGTAGGCACGAATCAAACAGTCAGCAGGCAATAATCATGGAACTCAGCTGTGAGGAATCATGCTGCTCAGCTGGCAATAATCAAGCAGCTGAGCAGGCAGGAATTACGCAGCACAGCTGGCAATTGTCAAGCAGATGAGCAGACAGTAATCACGCAGCTCAGCAGGCCCTTATCACATGACTGAGCATGCACTATTCACGTGGCTGATCATACACTGATCACGTGATGATCATGCACTGATCAGTTGGATATCATGCACTGATCACGTGGCTGATCATACACTGTTCACGTGTCTGACCATGCACAGATCACGTGGCTGATCATACACTGCTCAGGTAACTGATCATGCACTGATCACGTGGCTATCAAGCACTGAACACGTGGCTGAACATGAACTGTTCACGTGGCTGATCACACACCTGTCACGTGACATATCATGCACTGATCACGTGGCACTCATGCACTGATCACGTGGCTGATCATACTCTGCTCACGTAACTGATCATGCACACATCACGTGGCTATCATGCACTGCTCACGTGGCTCGTCATGCAATGATCACGTAGCTACCATATACTGGTCACGTGACTGATCATGCACAGATCACGTAAATGATCATGCACTGTTCACGTGACTGATCATGTACTGATCATGTGACTGATCATGCAGTGATCACGTTGCTATCATGCTCTGCTCACGTGGCTGGTCATGCAATGATCACGTAGCAACCATGTACTGGTCACGTGACTGATCATGCACTGATAACGTAATTGATCCTGCAATGATCACGTGGCTCATCATGCACTGATCACGTGGCTGATCACACATGTATCACGTGACTGATCATGCACTGATCACGTGGCTAACATGCACTGATCACGTGGCTATCATGCACTGATCACGTGGCTATCATGCACTGATCACGTGGCTGATCATGCAATGATCACGTAGCAATCATGCACTGATCACGTGACTGATCATGCACTGATCACGTAACTGATCATGCACTGATCACGTGGCTGATCATGCACTGATCACGTGGCTGATCACACACTGATCACGTGACTGATCATGCACTGATCACGTAACTGATCATGCACTGATCACGTGGCTATCATGCACTGATCACGTGGCTATCATGCACTGATCACGTGGCTGATCACACACTGATCACGTGACTGATCATGCACTGATCACGTGGCTATCATGCACTGATCACGTGGCTATCATGCACTGATCACGTGGCTGATCATGCACTGATCACGTAGCTACCATGCACTGATCACGTGACTGATCATGCACTGATCACGTAACTGATCATGCACTGATCACGTGACTGATCATGCACTGATCACGTGACTGATCATGCACTGATCACGTGGCTATCATGCACTGATCACGTGGCTGATCATGCAATGATCACCAGCTACCATGTACTGGTCACGTGACTGATCATGCACTGATCACGTGATTGATCATGCACTGATCACGTGGCTGATCATGCACTGATCACGTGACTGATCATGCACTGATCACGTGGCTGATCATGCACTGATCACGTGGCTATCATGCACTGATCACGTGGCTGATCATGCACTGATCACGTAGCTACCATGCACTGATCACGTGACTGATCATGCACTGATCACGTAACTGATCATGCACTGATCACGTGGCTGATCATGCACTGATCACGTGACTGATCATGCACTGATCACGTGACTGATCATGCACTGATCACGTGGCTATCATGCACTGATCACGTGGCTGATCATGCACTGATCACGTGACTGATCATGCACTGATCACGTGGCTATCATGCACTGATCACGTGGCTGATCATGCACTGATCACGGGACTGATCATGCACTGATCACGGGCTATCATGCATTGATACATGACTCCACATGCACTGATCACGTGGCTGATCATGCACTGATCACGTGACTGATCATGCACTGATCACGTGGCTGATCATGCACTGATCACGTGGCTACCATGTACTGATCACGTGGCTGATCATGCACTGATCACGTGACTGATCATGCACTGATCACGTGACTGATCATGCACTGATCACGTGGCTATCATGCACTGATCACGTGGCTGATCATGCACTGATCACGTAGCTACCATGCACTGGTCACGTGAATGATCATGCACCCATCACGTGACTGATCATGCACTGATCACGTGGCTATCATGCACTGATCACGTGACTGATCATGCACTGATCACGTGGCTATCATGCACTGATCACGTGACTGATCATGCACTGATCACGTAACTGATCATGCACTGATCACGTGACTGATCATGCACTGATCACGTGACTGATCATGCACTGATCACGTGGCTGATCATGCACTGATCACGTGGCTATCATGCACTGATCACGTGGCTGATCATGCACTGATCACGTAGCTACCATGCACTGATCACGTGACTGATCATGCACTGATCACGTAACTGATCATGCACTGATCACGTGGCTGATCATGCACTGATCACGTGGCTATCATGCACTGATCACGTGGCTGATCATGCACTGATCACGCAACTACCATGCACTGATCACGTGACTGATCATGCACTGATCACGTGGCTGATCATGCACTGATCACGTGACTGATCATGCACTGATCACGTGGCTATCATGCACTGATCACGTGGCTGATCATGCACTGATCACGCAGCTACCATGCACTGATCACGTGACTGATCATGCACTGATCACGTAATTGATCATGCACTGATCACGTGGCTGATCATGCACTGATCACGTGGCTGATCATGCACTGATCACGTGCCTGATCATGCACTGATCACGTGGCTATCATGCACTGATCACGTGGCTGATCATGCACTGATCACGTGGCTGATCATGCACTGATCACGTGACTGATCATGCACTGATCACGTGACTGATCATGCACTGATCACGTGGCTATCATGCACTGATCACGTGGCTGATCATGCACTGATCACGTAGCTACCATGCACTGATCACGTGACTGATCATGCACTGATCACGTGACTGATCATGCACTGATCACGTGACTGATCATGCACTGATCACGTGACTGATCATGCACTGATCACGTGGCTATCATGCACTGATCACGTGGCTGATCATGCACTGATCATGTAGCTACCATGTACAGGTCACGTGAATGATCATACACCCATCAGGTGACTGATCATGCACTGATCACGTGGCTATCATGCACTGATCACGAGACTGAACATGCACTGATCACGTCTAATCATGCACTGATCACATGACTGCCCATGCACTGATCACGTGGATGATCATACACTAATCATGTGACAGATCATGCACTGATCACGTGGCTGATCATGCACTGATACCGTGACTGAGCATGGACTGATCACATGACTATCATGTAGTGATCACGTGACTTAATGGCGCTGATCATGTGACTGATCATGCGCTGATCATGTTTGCTATCATACACTGATCATGTGCCTCTGGAGGCAATAAACAAAGAGCTGAGTAGGCACGAATCAAACAGTCAGCAGGCAATAATCATGGAACTCAGCTTTGAGGAATCATGCTGCTCAGCTGGCAATAATCAAGCAGCTGAGCAGGCAGGAATTACGCAGCACAGCTGGCAATTGTCAAGCAGATGACAGGCAGGAATCGTGCAGCTCAGCTGGCAATTGTCAAGCAGATGAGCAGACAGTAATCACGCAGCTCAGCAGGCCCTGATCACGTGACTGAGCATGCACTGTTCACGTGGCTGATCATACACTGATCACGTGATTGATCATGCACTGATCACGTGGCTATCATGCACTGATCACGTGGCTGATCATGCACTGATCACGTGTTGTCATGCACTGATCACGTGGCTGATCATGCACTGATCACGTGACTGATCATGCACTGATCACGTGGCTATCATGCACTGATCACGTGGCTGATCATGCACTGATCACGGGACTGATCATGCACTGATCACGGGCTATCATGCACTGATACATGACTGACATGCACTGATCACGTGGCTGATCATGCACTGATCACGTGACTGATCATGCACTGATCACGTGACTGATCATGCACTGATCACGTGGCTGATCATGCACTGATCACGTGGCTATCATGCACTGATCACGTGGCTGATCATGCACTGATCACGTGGCTATCATGCACTGATCACGTGGCTGATCATGCACTGATCACGTAGCTACCATGCACTGGTCACGTGATGCACTGATCATGTGACTGATCATGCACTGATCACGTGGCTATCATGCACTGATCACGTGGCTGATCATGCACTGATCACGTGGCTGATCATGCACTGATCACGTGGCTGATCATGCACTGATCACGTGACTGATCATGCACTGATCACGTGACTGATCATGCACTGATCACGTGGCTATCATGCACTGATCACGTGGCTGATCATGCACTGATCACGTGGCTATCATGCACTGATCACGTGGCTGATCATGCACTGATCACGTGACTGATCATGCACTGATCACGTGGCTATCATGCACTGATCACGTGGCTGATCATGCACTGATCACGTGACTGATCATGCACTGATCACGTGACTGATCATGCACTGATCACGTAATTATCATGCACTGATCACGTGGCTGATCATGCACTGATCACGCAGCTATCATGCACTGATCACATGACTGATCATGCACTGATCACGTAACTGATCATGCACTGATCACGTGGCTTATCATGCACTGATCATGTGACTGATCATGTGCTGATCATGTTTGGTGTCATACACTGATCATGTGCCTCTGGAGGCAATGAACAAAGAGCTGAGTAGGCAGGAATCAGTCAGGCAATAATCATGGAACTCAGCTGTGAGAAATCATGCTGCTCAGCTGGCAATAATCAAGCAGATGAGCAGGCAGGAATTACGCAGCACAGGTGGCAATTGTCAAGCAGATGACAGGCAGGAATCGTGCAGCTCAGCTGGCAATTGTCAAGCAGATGAGCAGACAGTAATCACGCAGCTCAGCAGGCCCTGATCACGTGACTGAGCATGCACTGTTCACGTGGCTGATCACACACTGATCACGTGACTGATCATGCACTGATCACGTGACTGATCATGCACTGATCACGTAGCTATCATGCACTGATCACGTGGCTGATCATGCACTGATCACGGGACTGATCATGCACTGATCACGGGCTATCATGCACTGATCACGTGACTCACATGCACTGATCACGTGGCTGATCATGCACTGATCACGTGACTGATCATGCACTGATCACGTGACTGATCATGCACTGATCACGTGGCTGATCATGCACTGATCACGTGGCTGATCATGCACTGATCACGTGGCTGATCATGCACTGATCACGTGGCTGATCATGCACTGATCACGTGACTGATCATGCACTGATCACGTAACTGATCATGCACTGATCACGTGGCTGATCATGCACTGATCACGTAGCTATCATGTACTGATCACGTGACTGATCATGCACTGATCACGTGACTGATCATGCACTGATCACGTGGCTGATCACACACTGATCACGTGACTGATCATGCACTGATCACGTGGCTATCATGCACTGATCACGTGGCTGATCATGCACTGATCACGTGGATATCATGCACTGATCACGTGGCTGATCACACACTGATCACGTGACTGATCATGCACTGATCACGTGGCTATCATGCACTGATCACGTGGCTATCATGCACTGATCACGTGGCTGATCATGCACTGATCACGTAGCTACCATGCACTGATCACGTGACTGATCATGCACTGATCACGTAACTGATCATGCACTGATCACGTGGCTGATCATGCACTGATCACGTGGCTGATCATGCACTGATCACGTGGCTGATCATGCACTGATCACGTGGCTGATCATGCACTGATCACGCAGCTATCATGCACTGATCACGTGACTGATCATGCACTGATCACGTAACTGATCATGCACTGATCACGTGGCTATCATGCACTGATCACGTGGCTGGACATGCACTGATCACGTGACTGATCATGCACTGATCACGTGGCTATCATGCACTGATCACGTGGCTGATCATGCACTGATCACGTGGCTGATCATGCACTGATCACGTGGCTGATCATGCACTGATCACGTGCTATCATGCACTGATCACGTGGCTGATCATGCACTGATCACGTGGCTGATCATGCACTGATCACATGTATGATCATGCACTGATCACGTGGCTGATCATGCACTGATCACATTGCTATCATGCTCTGATCACGTTGCTATCATGCACTGATCACGTGGCTGATCATGCACTGATCACGTGACTGATCATGCACTGATCACGTGGCTATCATGCACTGATCACGTGGCTGATCATGCACTGATCACGTGGCTATCATGCACTGATCACGTGACTGATCATGCACTGATCACGTGCCTGATCATGCACTGATCACGGGCTGATCATGCACTGATCACGTGGCTGATCATGCACTGATCACGTGGCTGATCATGCACTGATCACGTGACTGATCATGCACTGATCACGTGGCTGATCATGCACTGATCACGTGGCTGATCATGCACTGATCACGTGGCTATCATGCACTGATCACGTGACTGATCATGCACTGATCACGTGCTGATCATGCACTGATCACGTGGCTGATCATGCACTGATCACGTGGCTGATCATGCACTGATCACGTGGCTATCATGCACTGATCACGTGGCTGATCATGCACTGATCACGTGGCTGTCATACACTGATCACGTGACTGTCATGCACTGATCACGTGGCTGATCATGCACTGATCACGTGACTGATCATGCACTGATCACGTGACTGATCATGCACTGATCACGTGCTGATCATGCACTGATCACGTGGCTGATCATGCACTGATCACGTGGCTGATCATACACTGATCACGTGACTGATCATGCACTGATCACGTGGCTGATCATGCACTGATCACGTGTGATCATGCACTGATCACGTGGCTGATCATGCACTGATCACGTGACTGATCATGCACTGATCACATTGTGATCATGCACTGATCACGTGGCTGTTCTTGCACTGATCACGTGGCTGATCATGCACTGATCACGTGACTGATCATGCACTGATCACGTGTGATCATGCACTGATCACGTGACTGTCATGCACTGATCACGTGGCTGATCATGCACTGATCACGTGACTGATCATGCACTGATCACGAAGCTGATCATGCACTGATCACGGACTGTCATGCACTGATCACGTGGCTGATCATGCACTGATCACGTGGCTGATCATGCACTGATCACGTGGCTGATCATGCACTGATCACGTGGCTGATCATGCACTGATCACGGACTGTCATGCACTGATCACGTGGCTGATCATGCACTGATCACGTGGCTGATCATGCACTGATCACGTGGCTGATCATGCACTGATCACGTGGCTGATCATGCACTGATCACGTGGCTGATCATGCACTGATCACGTGACTGCATGCACTGATCACGTGACTGATCATGCACTGATCACGTGGCTGATCATGCACTGATCACGTGTCTGATCATGCACTGATCACGTGGCTGATCATGCACTGATCACGTGACTGATCATGCACTGATCACGTGACTGATCATGCACTGATTAATCATGCACTGATCACGTGGCTATCATGCACTGATCACGTGGCTGATCATGCACTGATCACGTGACTGATCATGCACTGATCACGTGACTATCATGCACTGATCACGTGACTGTCATGCACTGATCACGTGGCTGATCATGCACTGATCACGTGGCTGATCATGCACTGATCACGTGGCTGATCATGCACTGATCACGTGACTGATCATGCACTGATCACGTGACTGAATGCACTGATCACGTGACTGATCATGCACTGATCACGTGGCTATCATGCACTGATCACGTGACTGATCATGCACTGATCACGTGGCTGATCATGCACTGATCACGTGACTGATCATGCACTGATCACGTGACTGATCATGCACTGATCACGTGGCTATCATGCACTGATCACGGGACTGACATGCACTGATCACGTGATTGTCAGACACTGATCACGTGGCTATCATGCACTGATCACGTGATATCATGCACTGATCACGTGGCTGATCATGCACTGATCACGTGACTGATCATGCACTGATCACGTGACTGATCATGCACTGATCACGTGACTGAATGCACTGATCACGTGGCTGATCATGCACTGATCACGTGGCTGATCATACACTGATCACGTAACTGATCATGCACTGATCACGTGGCTATCATGCACTGATCACGTGGCTGATCATGCACTGATCACGTGGCTGATCACACACTGTCACGTGACATATCATGCACTGATCACGTGGCACTCATGCACTGATCACGTGGCTGATCATACTCTGATCACGTAACTGATCATGCACACATCACGTGGCTATCATGCACTGCTCACGTGGCTGTCATGCAATGATCACGGAGCTACCATATACTGGTCACGTGACTGATCATGCACTGATCACGTAAATGATCATGCACTGATCACGTGACTGATCATGCACTGATCACGTGACTGATCATGCACTGATCACGTGGCTATCATGCACTGCTCACGTGGCTGATCATGCACGATCACGTAGCAACCATGTACTGGTCACGTGACTGATCATGCACTGATCACGTAATTGATCATGCACTGATCACGTGGCTCATCATGCACTGATCACGTGGCTGATCACACACGTATCACGTGACTGATCATGCACTGATCACGTGACTGATCATGCACTGATCACGTGGCTATCATGCACTGATCACGTGGATATCATGCACTGATCACGTGGCTGATCACACACGTATCACGTGACTGATCATGCACTGATCACGTGGCTATCATGCACTGATCACGTGACTGATCATGCACTGATCACGTGACTGATCATGCACTGATCACGTGGCTGATCATGCACTGATCACGTGGCTATCATGCACTGATCACGTGGCTGATCATGCACTGATCACGTGGCTATCATGCACTGATCACGTGACTGATCATGCACTGATCACATAACTGATCATGCACTGATCACGTGGCTTATCATGCACTGATCATGTGACTGATCATGCACTGATCATGTTTGGTGTCATACACTGATCATGTGCCTCTGGAGGCAATGAACATAGAGCTGAGTAGGCAGGAATCAGTCAGCAGGCTATAATCATGGAACTCACCTCTGAGAAATCATGCTGCTCAGCTGGCAATAATCAAGTAGATGAGCAGGCAGGAATTATGCAGCACAGGTGGCAATTGTCAAGCAGATGACAGGCAGGAATCGTGCAGCTCAGCTGGCAATTGTCAAGCAGATGATCATGCAGTAATCACGCAGCTCATCATGCCCTGATCACGTGACTGATCATGCACTGTTCACGTGGCTGATCATGCACTGATCACGTGACTGATCATGCACTGATCACGTGACTGATCATGCACTGATCACGTGGCTGATCATGCACTGATCACGTGGCTGATCATGCACTGATCACGGGACTGATCATGCACTGATCACGGCTATCATGCACTGATCACATGACTCCCATGCACTGATCACGTGGATGATCATGCACTGATCACGTGACTGATCATGCACTGATCACGTGGCTGATCATGCACTGATACCGTGACTGAGCATGGACTGATCACATGACTATCATGTAGTGATCACGTGACTTAATGGCGCTGATCATGTGACTGATCATGCGCTGATCATGTTTGCTATCATACACTGATCATGTGCCTCTGGAGGCAATAAACAAAGAGCTGAGTAGGCACGAATCAAACAGTCAGCAGGCAATAATCATGGAACTCAGCTGTGAGGAATCATGCTGCTCAGCTGGCAATAATCAAGCAGCTGAGCAGGCAGGAATTACGCAGCACAGCTGGCAATTGTCAAGCAGATGACAGGCAGGAATCGTGCAGCTCAGCTGGCAATTGTCAAGCAGATGAGCAGACAGTAATCACGCAGCTCAGCAGGCCCTGATCACGTGACTGAGCATGCACTGTTCACGTGGCTGATCATACACTGATCACGTGATGATCATGCACTGATCACTTGGATATCATGCACTGATCACGTGGCTGATCATACACTGTTCACGTGTCTGACCATGCACTGATCACGTGGCTGATCATACACTGCTCACGTAACTGATCATGCACTGATCACGTGGCTATCATGCACTGATCACGTGGCTGAACATGCACTGTTCACGTGGCTGATCACACACCTGTCACGTGACATATCATGCACTGATCACGTGGCACTCATGCACTGATCACGTGGCTGATCATACTCTGCTCACGTAACTCATCATGCACACATCACGTGGCTATCATGCACTGCTCACGTGGCTCGTCATGGAATGATCACGTAGCTACCATATACTGGTCACGTGACTGATCATGCACAGATCACGTAAATGATCATGCACTGTTCACGTGACTGATCATGTACTGATCACGTGACTGATCATGCACTGATCACGTGGCTATCATGCTCTGCTCACGTAACTGATAATGCACTTATCACGTGGCTCTCATGCACTGATCACGTGGCTGATCATGCACTGATCACGTGGCTGATCATGCACTGATCACGTGGCTGATCACACACGATCACGTGACTGATCATGCACTGATCACGTGGCTATCATGCACTGATCACGTGGCTATCATGCACTGATCACGTGGCTGATCATGCACTGATCACGTAGCTATCATGCACTGATCACGTGACTGATCATGCACTGATCACGTGACTGATCATGCACTGATCACGTGGCTGATCATGCACTGATCACGTGGCTGATCACACACGATCACGTGACTGATCATGCACTGATCACGTGAATGATCATGCACTGATCACGTGGCTGATCATGCACTGATCACGTGGCTATCATGCACTGATCACGTGGCTGATCACACACTGATCACGTGACTGATCATGCACTGATCACGTGACTGATCATGCACTGATCACGTGGCTGATCATGCACTGATCACGCTATCATGCACTGATCACATGACTGATCATGCACTGATCACATAATTGATCATGCACTGATCACGTGGCTTATCATGCACTGATCATGTGCTGATCATGTTTGCTGTCACACACTGATCATGTGCCTCTGGAGGCAATGAACAAAGAGCTGAGTAGGCAGGAATCAGTCAGCAGGCAATAATCATGGAACTCAGCTGTGAGAAATCATGCTGCTCAGCTGGCAATAATCAAGCAGCTGAGCAGGCAGGAATTACGCAGCACAGCTGGCAATTGTCAAGCAGATGACAGGCAGGAATCGTGCAGCTCAGCTGGCAATTGTCAAGCAGATGAGCAGACAGTAATCACGCAGCTCAGCAGGCCCTGATCACGTGACTGAGCATGCACTGTTCACGTGGCTGATCATACACTGATCACGTGACTGATCATGCACTGATCACGTGGCTATCATGCACTGATCACGTGGCTGATCATGCACTGATCACGTAATATATGCACTGATCACGTGGCTGATCATGCACTGATCACGTGGCTGATCATGCACTGATCACGTGACTGATCATGCACTGATCACGTGGCTATCATGCACTGATCACGTGGCTGATCATGCACTGATCACGTGACTGATCATGCACTGATCACGGGCTATCATGCACTGATCACGTGACTGATCATGCACTGATCACGTGGCTGATCATGCACTGATCACGTGACTGATCATGCACTGATCACGTGGCTATCATGCACTGATCACGTGGCTGATCATGCACTGATCACGTGACTGATCATGCACTGATCACGTGACTGATCATGCACTGATCACGTGACTATCATGCACTGATCACGTGGCTGATCATGCACTGATCACGTGGCTGATCATGCACTGATCACGTGGCTGATCATGCACTGATCACGTGGCTATCATGCACTGATCACGTGGCTGATCATGCACTGATCACGTGGCTATCATGCACTGATCACGTGACTGATCATGCACTGATCACGTGACTGATCATGCACTGATCACGTGACTGATCATGCACTGATCACGTGACTGATCATGCACTGATCACGTGGCTATCATGCACTGATCACGTGGCTGATCATGCAATGATCACGTAGCTACCATGCACTGATCACGTGACTGATCATGCACTGATCACGTGATTGATCATGCACTGATCACGTGGCTGATCATGCACTGATCACGTGACTGATCATGCACTGATCACGTGACTGATCATGCACTGATCACGTGGCTATCATGCACTGATCACGTGGCTGATCATGCACTGATCACGTGACTGATCATGCACTGATCACGTGACTGATCATGCACTGATCACGTGGATATCATGCACTGATCACGTGGCTGATCATGCACTGATCACGTGTCTGATCATGCACTGATCACGTGGCTGATCATGCACTGATCACGTAACTGATCATGCACTGATCACGTGGCTATCATGCACTGATCACGTGGCTGATCATGCACTGATCACGTGGCTGATCATGCACTGTCACGTGACTGATCATGCACTGATCACGTGGCACTCATGCACTGATCACGTGGCTGATCATACACTGATCACGTGACTGATCATGCACTGATCACGTGGCTATCATGCACTGCTCACGTGGCTGATCATGCAATGATCACGTAGCTACCATATACTGGTCACGTGACTGATCATGCACTGATCACGTAAATGATCATGCACTGATCACGTGACTGATCATGCACTGATCACGTGACTGATCATGCACTGATCACGTGGCTATCATGCACTGCTCACGTGGCTGATCATGCACTGATCACGTAGCAACCATGTACTGGTCACGTGACTGATCATGCACTGATCACGTAATTGATCATGCACTGATCACGTGACTGATCATGCACTGATCACGTGGCTGATCACACACTGATCACGTGACTGATCATGCACTGATCACGTGGCTATCATGCACTGATCACGTGGCTATCATGCACTGATCACGTGGCTGATCATGCACTGATCACGTGGCTATCATGCACTGATCACGTGACTGATCATGCACTGATCACGTGGCTGATCATGCACTGATCACGTGGCTGATCATGCACTGATCACGTGGCTATCATGCACTGATCACGTGGCTGATCATGCACTGATCATGCAGCTACCATGCACTGATCACGTGACTGATCATGCACTGATCACGTGGCTGATCATGCACTGATCACGTGACTGATCATGCACTGATCACGTGACTGATCATGCACTGATCACGTGGCTATCATGCACTGATCACGTGGCTGATCATGCACTGATCACGCAGCTACCATGCACTGATCACGTGACTGATCATGCACTGATCACGTAATTGATCATGCACTGATCACGTGGCTGATCATGCACTGATCACGTGACTGATCATGCACTGATCACGTGACTGATCATGCACTGATCACGTGGCTATCATGCACTGATCACGTGGCTGATCATGCACTGATCACGTGCCTGATCATGCACTGATCACATGACTGATCATGCACTGATCATGCACTGATCACGTGGCTATCATGCACTGATCACGTGGCTGATCATGCACTGATCACGTAGCTACCATGTACTGGTCACGTGACTGATCATGCACTGATCACGTGACTGATCATGCACTGATCACGTGGCTATCATGCACTGATCACGTGGCTGATCATGCACTGATCACGTGCCTGATCATGCACTGATCACGTGACTGATCATGCACTGATCACGTGGAAATCATGCACTGATCACGTGGCTGATCATGCACTGATCACGTGGCTATCATGCACTGATCACGTGGCTATCATGCACTGATATCATGCACTGATCACGTGGCTGATCATGCACTGATCACGTGACTGATCATGCACTGATCACGTGACTGATCATGCACTGATCACGTGGCTGATCATGCACTGATCACGTGGCTGATCATGCACTGATCACGTGGCTATCATGCACTGATCACGTGGCTGATCATGCACTGATCACGTAGCTACCATGCACTGATCACGTGACTGATCATGCACTGATCACGTAACTGATCATGCACTGATCACGTGGCTATCATGCACTGATCACGTGGCTGATCATGCACTGATCACGTGGCTGATCACACACTGTCACGTGACTATCATGCACTGATCACGTGGCACTCATGCACTGATCACGTGGCTGATCATACACTGATCACGTAACTGATCATGCACTGATCACGTGGCTATCATGCACTGATCACGTGGCTGTCATGCAATGATCACGTAGCTACCATATACTGGTCACGTGACTGATCATGCACTGATCACGTAAATGATCATGCACTGATCACGTGACTGATCATGCACTGATCACGTGACTGATCATGCACTGATCACGTGGCTATCATGCACTGATCACGTGGCTGATCATGCACTGATCACGTAGCAACCATGTACTGGTCACGTGACTGATCATGCACTGATCACGTAATTGATCATGCACTGATCACGTGGCTCATCATGCACTGATCACGTGGCTGATCACACATGATCACGTGACTGATCATGCACTGATCACGTGACTGATCATGCACTGATCACGTGGCTATCATGCACTGATCACGTGGATATCATGCACTGATCACGTGGCTGATCACACACGATCACGTGACTGATCATGCACTGATCACGTGGCTATCATGCACTGATCACGTGGCTATCATGCACTGATATCATGCACTGATCACGTGGCTGATCATGCACTGATCACGTGACTGATCATGCACTGATCACGTGGCTATCATGCACTGATCACGTGGCTGATCATGCACTGATCACGTAGCTACATGCACTGATCACGTGACTGATCATGCACTGATCACGTGGCTGATCATGCACTGATCACGTGGCTATCATGCACTGATCACGTGGCTGATCATGCACTGATCACGTAGCTACCATGCACTGATCACGTGACTGATCATGCACTGATCACGTAATTGATCATGCACTGATCACGTGGCTGATCATGCACTGATCACGTGACTGATCATGCACTGATCACGTGACTGATCATGCACTGATCACGTGGCTATCATGCACTGATCACGTGGCTGATCATGCACTGATCACGTGCTATCATGCACTGATCACGTGACTGATCATGCACTGATCACGTGGCTGATCATGCACTGATCACGTGGCTGATCATGCACTGATCACGTGACTGATCATGCACTGATCACGTGACTGATCATGCACTGATCACGTGGCTATCATGCACTATCACGTGGCTGATCATGCACTGATCATGTAGCTACCATGTACAGGTCACGTGAATGATCATACACCCATCAGGTGACTGATCATGCACTGATCACGTGGCTATCATGCACTGATCACGAGACTGATCATGCACTGATCACGCCTATATCATGCACTGATCACATGACTGCCCATGCACTGATCACGTGGATGATCATACACTAATCATGTGACAGATCATGCACTGATCACGTGGCTGATCATGCACTGATACCGTGACTGAGCATGGACTGATCACATGACTATCATGTAGTGATCACGTGACTTAATGGCGCTGATCATGTGACTGATCATGCGCTGATCATGTTTGCTATCATACACTGATCATGTGCCTCTGGAGGCAATAAACAAAGAGCTGAGTAGGCACGAATCAAACAGTCAGCAGGCAATAATCATGGAACTCAGCTGTGAGGAATCATGCTGCTCAGCTGGCAATAATCAAGCAGCTGAGCAGGCAGGAATTACGCAGCACAGCTGGCAATTGTCAAGCAGATGACAGGCAGGAATCGTGCAGCTCAGCTGGCAATTGTCAAGCAGATGAGCAGACAGTAATCACGCAGCTCAGCAGGCCCTGATCACGTGACTGAGCATGCACTGTTCACGTGGCTGATCATACACTTATCACGTGATTGATCATGCACTGATCACTTGGATATCATGCACTGATCACGTGGCTGATCATACACTGTTCACGTGTCTGACCATGCACTGATCACGTGGCTGATCATACACTGCTCACGTAACTGATCATGCACTGATCACGTGGCTATCATGCACTGATCACGTGGCTGATCATGCACTGATCACGTGGCTGATCATGCACTGATCACGTGATCGATCATGCACTGATCACGTGGCAATCATGCACTGATCACGTGGCTGATCATACACTGATCACGTGACTGATCATGCACTGATCACGTGGCTATCATGCACTGATCACGTGGCTATCATGCACTGATCACGTGGCTGATCATGCACTGATCACGTGACTGATCATGCACTGATCACGTCTGATCATGCACTGATCACGTGACTGATCATGCACTGATCACGTGGATGATCATGCACTGATCACGTGACTGATCATGCACTGATCACGTGGCTATCATGCACTGATCACGTGGCTGATCATGCACTGATCACGTAGCTATCATGTACTGATCACGTGACTGATCATGCACTGATCACGTGGCTGATCATGCACTGATCACGTGGCTGATCACACACGATCACGTGACTGATCATGCACTGATCACGTGGCTATCATGCACTGATCACGTGGCTATCATGCACTGATCACGTGGATATCATGCACTGATCACGTGGCTGATCACACACGATCACGTGACTGATCATGCACTGATCACGTGGCTATCATGCACTGATCACGTGGCTATCATGCACTGATCACGTGGCTGATCATGCACTGATCACGTAGCTATCATGTACTGATCACGTGACTGATCATGCACTGATCACGTGACTGATCATGCACTGATCACGTGGCTGATCATGCACTGATCACGTGGCTATCATGCACTGATCACGTGGCTGATCATGCACTGATCACGCAGCTATCATGCACTGGTCACGTGACTGATCATGCACTGATCACGTGGCTGATCATGCACTGATCACGTGGCTATCATGCACTGATCACGTGGCTGATCATGCACTGATCACGTGACTGATCATGCACTGATCACGTGGCTATCATGCACTGATCACGTGGCTGATCATGCACTGATCACGTGACTGATCATGCACTGATCACGTGGCTATCATGCACTGATCACGTGGCTGATCATGCACTGATCACGTGCCTGATCATGCACTGATCACATGACTGATCATGCACTGATCACGTGACTGATCATGCACTGATCACGTGGCTATCATGCACTGATCACGTGGCTGATCATGCAATGATCATGTTGCTACCATGTACTGGTCACGTGACTGATCATGCACTGATCACGTGACTGATCATGCACTGATCACGTGGCTATCATGCACTGATCACGTGGCTGATCATGCACTGATCACGTGTGATCATGCACTGATCACGTGACTGATCATGCACTGATCACGTGGCTATCATGCACTGATCACGTGGCTGATCATGCACTGATCACGTGGCTATCATGCACTGATCACGTGGCTGATCATGCACTGATCACGTGGTGATCATGCACTGATCACGTGACTGATCATGCACTGATCACGTGGCTGATCATGCACTGATCACGTGGCTGATCATGCACTGATCACGTGGCTATCATGCACTGATCACGTGGCTATCATGCACTGATCACGTGACTGATCATGCACTGATCACGTGACTGATCATGCACTGATCACGTGACTGATCATGCACTGATCACGTGACTCATGCACTGATCACGTGACTGATCATGCACTGATCACGTGGCTATCATGCACTGATCACGTGGCTGATCATGCACTGATCACGTAGCTACCATGCACTGATCACGTGACTGATCATGCACTGATCACGTGGCTGATCATGCACTGATCACGTGGCTATCATGCACTGATCACGTGGCTGATCATGCACTGATCACGTGACTGATCATGCACTGATCACGTGGCTATCATGCACTGATCACGTGGCTGATCATGCACTGATCACGTGACTGATCATGCACTGATCACGTGGCTATCATGCACTGATCACGTGGCTGATCATGCACTGATCACGTGCCTGATCATGCACTGATCACGTGACTGATCATGCACTGATCACGCCACTGATCATGCACTGATCACGTGGCTATCATGCACTGATCACGTGGCTGATCATGCACTGATCACGTGGTGATCATGCACTGATCACGTAACTGATCATGCACTGATCACGTAGCAATCATGCACTGATCACGTGGCTGATCATGCACTGATCACGTGCCTGATCATGCACTGATCACGTGGCTATCATGCACTGATCACGTGGCTGATCATGCACTGATACCGTGACTGAGCATGGACTGATCACATGACTATCGTGTAGTGATCACGTGACTTAATGGCGCTGATCATGTGACTGATCATGCACTGATCATGTTTGCTATCATACACTGATCATGTGCCTCTGGAGGCAATAAACAAAGAGCTGAGTAGGCACGAATCAAACAGTCAGCAGGCAATAATCATGGAACTCAGCTGTGAGGAATCATGCTGCTCAGCTGGCAATAATCAAGCAGCTGAGCAGGCAGGAATTACACAGCACAGCTGGCAATTGTCAAGCAGATGACAGGCAGGAATCATGCAGCTCAGCTGGCAATTGTCAAGCAGATGAGCAGACAGTAATCACGCAGCTCAGCAGGCCCTGATCACGTGACTGATCATGCACTGATCACGTGGCTGATCATGCACTGATCACGTGACTGATCATGCACTGATCACTTGGATATCATGCACTGATCACGTGGCTGATCATACACTGTTCACATGTCTGACCATGCACTGATCACGTGGCTGATCATACACTGATCACGTAACTGATCATGCACTGATCACGTGGCTGATCATGCACTGATCACGTGGCTGATCATGCACTGATCACGTGACTATCATGCACTGATCACGTGGCTGATCATGCACTGATCACGTGGCTATCATGCACTGATCACGTGGCTGATCATGCACTGATCACGCAGCTATCATGCACTGGTCACGTGACTGATCATGCACTGATCACGTGACTGATCATGCACTGATCACGTGGCTTATCATGCACTGATCATGTGACTGATCATGCACTGATCATGTTTGGTGTCATACACTGATCATGTGCATCTGGAGGCAATGAACAAAGAGCTGAGTAGGCAGGAATCAGTCAGCAGGCTATAATCATGGAACTCAGCTCTGAGAAATCATGCTGCTCAGCTGGCAATAATCAAGCAGATGAGCAGGCAGGAATTATGCAGCACAGGTGGCAATAGTCAAGCAGATGACAGGCAGGAATCGTGCAGCCCAGCTGGCAATTGTCAAGCAGATGAGCAGACAGTAATCACGCAGCTCAGCAGGCCCTGATCACGTGACTGATCATGCACTGTTCACGTGGCTGATCATACACTGATCACGTGACTGATCATGCACTGATCACGTGGCTATCATGCACTGATCACGTGACTGATCATGCACTGATCACGTAATTGTCATGCACTGATCACGTGGCTGATCATGCACTGATCACGTGACTGATCATGCACTGATCACGTGGCTATCATGCACTGATCACGTGGCTGATCATGCACTGATCACGGGACTGATCATGCACTGATCACGGGCTATCATGCACTGATACATGACTGACATGCACTGATCACGTGGCTGATCATGCACTGATCACGTGACTGATCATGCACTGATCACGTGACTGATCATGCACTGATCACGTGGCTGATCATGCACTGATCACGTGGCTATCATGCACTGATCACGTGGCTGATCATGCACTGATCACGTGGCTATCATGCACTGATCACGTGGCTGATCATGCACTGATCACGTAGCTATCATGCACTGGTCACGTGACTGATCATGCACTGATCACGTGGCTGATCATGCACTGATCACGTGACTGATCATGCACTGATCACGTGACTGATCATGCACTGATCACGTGGCTATCATGCACTGATCACGTGGCTGATCATGCACTGATCACGTGGCTGATCATGCACTGATCACGTGGCTATCATGCACTGATCACGTGGCTGATCATGCACTGATCACGTGGCTATCATGCACTGATCACGTGATGCACTGATCACGTGACTGATCATGCACTGATCACGTGGCTATCATGCACTGATCACGTGGCTGATCATGCACTGATCACGTGGCTGATCATGCACTGATCACGTGGCTGATCATGCACTGATCACGTGACTGATCATGCACTGATCACGTGCCTGATCATGCACTGATCACGTGGCTGATCATGCACTGATCACGTGACTGATCATGCACTGATCACGTGGCTGATCATGCACTGATCACGTGGCTATCATGCACTGATCACGTGGCTGATCATGCACTGATCACGTGGCTATCATGCACTGATCACGTGGCTGATCATGCACTGATCACGTGACTGATCATGCACTGATCACGTGGCTATCATGCACTGATCACGTGGCTGATCATGCAATGATCATGTAGCTACCATGTACTGGTCACGTGACTGATCATGCACTGATCACGTGACTGATCATGCACTGATCACGTGGCTATCATGCACTGATCACGTGGCTGATCATGCACTGATCTGCCTGGTCATGCACAGATCACGTGACTGATCATGCACTGATCACGTAGCTATCATGTACTGATCACGTGGCTGATCATGCACTGATCACGTGGCTGATCATGCACTGATCACGTGGCTATCATGCACTGATCACGTGGCTGATCATGCACTGATACCGTGACTGAGCATGGACTGATCACATGACTATCATGTAGTGATCACGTGACTTAATGGCGCTGATCATGTGACTGATCATGCGCTGATCATGTTTGCTATCATACACTGATCATGTGCCTCTGGAGGCAATAAACAAAGAGCTGAGTAGGCACGAATCAAACAGTCAGCAGGCAATAATCATGGAACTCAGCTGTGAGGAATCATGCTGCTCAGCTGGCAATAATCAAGCAGCTGAGCAGGCAGGAATTACGCAGCACAGCTGGCAATTGTCAAGCAGATGACAGGCAGGAATCATGCAGCTCAGCTGGCAATTGTCAAGCAGATGAGCAGACAGTAATCACGCAGCTCAGCAGGCCCTGATCACGTGACTGAGCATGCACTGTTCACGTGGCTGATCATACACTGATCACGTGACTGATCATGCACTGATCACTTGGATATCATGCACTGATCACGTGGCTGATCATACACTGTTCACGTGTCTGACCATGCACTGATCACGTGGCTGATCATACACTGATCACGTAACTGATCATGCACTGATCACGTGGCTATCATGCACTGATCACGTGGCTGATCATGCACTGATCACGTGGCTGATCATGCACTGATCACGTGACTGATCATGCACTGATCACGTGGCTGATCATGCACTGATCACGTGGCTATCATGCACTGATCACGTGACTGATCATGCACTGATCACGTGACTGATCATGCACTGATCACGTGGCTGATCATGCACTGATCACGTGACTGATCATGCACTGATCACGTGGCTGATCATGCACTGATCACGTGGCTGATCATGCACTGATCACGTGGCTATCATGCACTGATCACGTGGCTGATCATGCACTGATCACGTGACTGATCATGCACTGATCACGTGGCTGATCATGCACTGATCACGTGGCTATCATGCACTGATCACGTGGCTGATCATGCACTGATCACGTAGCTATCATGCACTGATCACGTGACTGATCATGCACTGATCACGTGACTGATCATGCACTGATCACGTGGCTGATCATGCACTGATCACGTGGCTGATCATGCACTGATCACGTGGCTGATCATGCACTGATCACGTGGCTGATCATGCACTGATCACGTAGCTATCATGCACTGATCACGTGACTGATCATGCACTGATCACGTAATTGATCATGCACTGATCACGTGGCTATCATGCACTGATCACGTGGCTGATCATGCACTGATCACGTGACTGATCATGCACTGATCACGTGGCTATCATGCACTGATCACGTGGCTGATCATGCACTGATCACGTGACTGATCATGCACTGATCACGTGGCTATCATGCACTGATCACGTGGCTGATCATGCACTGATCACGTGGCTGATCATGCACTGATCACGTGACTGATCATGCACTGATCACGTGACTGATCATGCACTGATCACGTGGCTATCATGCACTGATCACGTGGCTGATCATGCAATGATCACGTAGCTACCATGTACTGGTCACGTGACTGATCATGCACTGATCACGTGACTGATCATGCACTGATCACGTGGCTATCATGCACTGATCACGTGGCTGATCATGCACTGATCACGTGCTGATCATGCACTGATCACGTGACTGATCATGCACTGATCACGTGGCTATCATGCACTGATCACGTGGCTGATCATGCACTGATCACGTGGCTGATCATGCACTGATCACGTGGCTATCATGCACTGATCACGTGGCTGATCATGCACTGATACCGTGACTGAGCATGGACTGATCACATGACTATCATGTAGTGATCACGTGACTTAATGGCGCTGATCATGTGACTGATCATGCGCTGATCATGTTTGCTATCATACACTGATCATGTGCCTCTGGAGGCAATAAACAAAGAGCTGAGTAGGCACGAATCAAACAGTCAGCAGGCAATAATCATGGAACTCAGCTGTGAGGAATCATGCTGCTCAGCTGGCAATAATCAAGCAGCTGAGCAGGCAGGAATTACGCAGCACAGCTGGCAATTGTCAAGCAGATGACAGGCAGGAATCGTGCAGCTCAGCTGGCAATTGTCAAGCAGATGAGCAGACAGTAATCACGCAGCTCAGCAGGCCCTGATCACGTGACTGAGCATGCACTGTTCACGTGGCTGATCATACACTGATCACGTGACTGATCATGCACTGATCACTTGGATATCATGCACTGATCACGTGGCTGATCATACACTGTTCACGTGTCTGACCATGCACTGATCACGTGGCTGATCATACACTGCTCACGTAACTGATCATGCACTGATCACGTGGCTGATCATGCACTGATCACGTGGCTGATCATGCACTGATCACGTGGCTGATCATGCACTGATCACGTGACTGATCATGCACTGATCACGTGGCTGATCATGCACTGATCACGTGGCTGATCATGCACTGATCACGTGCTATCATGCACTGATCACGTGACTGATCATGCACTGATCACGTGGCTGATCATGCACTGATCACGTGACTGATCATGCACTGATCACGTGGCTGATCATGCACTGATCACGTGACTGATCATGCACTGATCACGTGGCTATCATGCACTGATCACGTGACTGATCATGCACTGATCACGTGACTGATCATGCACTGATCACGTGGCTGATCATGCACTGATCACGTGACTGATCATGCACTGATCACGTGGCTATCATGCACTGATCACGTGGCTGATCATGCACTGATCACGTGACTGATCATGCACTGATCACGTGGCTATCATGCACTGATCACGTGACTGATCATGCACTGATCACGTGGCTGATCATGCACTGATCACGTGACTGATCATGCACTGATCACGTGACTGATCATGCACTGATCACGTGGCTGATCATGCACTGATCACGTGGCTGATCATGCACTGATCACGTGGCTGATCATGCACTGATCACGTGGCTATCATGCACTGATCACGTGGCTGATCATGCACTGATCACGTGGCTACCATGCACTGATCACGTGATGCACTGATCACGTGACTGATCATGCACTGATCACGTGGCTATCATGCACTGATCACGTGGCTGATCATGCACTGATCACGTGACTGATCATGCACTGATCACGTGGCTGATCATGCACTGATCACGTGACTGATCATGCACTGATCACGTGGCTGATCATGCACTGATCACGTGGCTGATCATGCACTGATCACGTGACTGATCATGCACTGATCACGTGACTGATCATGCACTGATCACGTGGCTGATCATGCACTGATCACGTGGCTGATCATGCACTGATCACGTGGCTATCATGCACTATCACGTGGCTGATCATGCAATGATCATGTAGCTACCATGTACTGGTCACGTGACTGATCATGCACTGATCACGTGACTGATCATGCACTGATCACGTGGCTATCATGCACTGATCACGTGGCTGATCATGCACTGATCTGCCTGATCATGCACTGATCACGTGACTGATCATGCACTGATCACGTAGCTATCATGCACTGATCACGTGGCTGATCATGCACTGATCACGTGGCTATGATGCACTGATCACGTGGCTATCATGCACTGATCACGTGGCTGATCATGCACTGATACCGTGACTGAGCATGGACTGATCACATGACTATCATGTAGTGATCACGTGACTTAATGGCGCTGATCATGTGACTGATCATGCGCTGATCATGTTTGCTATCATACACTGATCATGTGCCTCTGGAGGCAATAAACAAAGAGCTGAGTAGGCACGAATCAAACAGTCAGCAGGCAATAATCATGGAACTCAGCTGTGAGGAATCATGCTGCTCAGCTGGCAATAATCAAGCAGCTGAGCAGGCAGGAATTACGCAGAACAGCTGGCAATTGTCAAGCAGATGACAGGCAGGAATCATGCAGCTCAGCTGGCAATTGTCAAGCAGATGAGCAGACAGTAATCACGCAGCTCAGCAGGCCCTGATCACGTGACTGAGCATGCACTGTTCACGTGGCTGATCATACACTGATCACGTGACTGATCATGCACTGATCACTTGGATATCATGCACTGATCACGTGGCTGATCATACACTGTTCACGTGTCTGACCATGCACTGATCACGTGGCTGATCATGCACTGATCACGTAACTGATCATGCACTGATCACGTGGCTATCATGCACTGATCACGTGGCTGATCATGCACTGATCACGTGGCTATCATGCACTGATCACGTGACTGATCATGCACTGATCACGTAACTGATCATGCACTGATCACGTGGCTTATCATGCACTGATCATGTGACTGATCATGCACTGATCATGTTTGGTGTCATACACTGATCATGTGCATCTGCAGGCAATGAACAAAGAGCTGAGTAGGCAGGAATCAGTCAGCAGGCTATAATCATGGAACTCAGCTCTGAGAAATCATGCTGCTCAGCTGGCAATAATCAAGTAGATGAGCAGGCAGGAATTATGCAGCACAGGTGGCAATTGTCAAGCAGATGACAGGCAGGAATCGTGCAGCTCAGCTGGCAATTGTCAAGCAGATGAGCAGACAGTAATCACGCAGCTCAGCAGGCCCTGATCACGTGACTGATCATGCACTGTTCACGTGGCTGATCACACACTATCACGTGAATGATCATGCACTGATCACGTGGCTATCATGCACTGATCACGTGACTGATCATGCACTGATCACGTAATTGTCATGCACTGATCACGTGGCTGATCATGCACTGATCACGTGCTGATCATGCACTGATCACGTGGCTATCATGCACTGATCACGTGGCTGATCATGCACTGATCACGGGACTGATCATGCACTGATCACGGGCTATCATGCACTGATCACATGACTGATCATGCACTGATCACGTGGCTGATCATGCACTGATCACGTGACTGATCATGCACTGATCACGTGACTGATCATGCACTGATCACGTGGCTGATCATGCACTGATCACGTGACTGATCATGCACTGATCACGTGGCTGATCATGCACTGATCACGTGGCTGATCATGCACTGATCACGTGGCTGATCATGCACTGATCATGAGCTATCATGCACTGATCACGTGACTGATCATGCACTGATCACGTGACTGATCATGCACTGATCACGTGGCTATCATGCACTGATCACGTGGCTGATCATGCACTGATCTGCCTGATCATGCACTGATCACGTGACTGATCATGCACTGATCACGTGGCTATCATGCACTGATCACGTGGCTGATCATGCACTGATCACGTGGCTGATCATGCACTGATCACGTGGCTATCATGCACTGATCACGTGGCTATCATGCACTGATCACGTGGCTGATCATGCACTGATCACGTGGCTGATCATGCACTGATCACGTGACTATCATGCACTGATCACGTGGCATCATGCACTGATCACGTGGCTGATCATGCACTGATCACGTGACTGATCATGCACTGATCACGTGGCTGATCATGCACTGATCACGTGGCTATCATGCACTGATCACGTGGCTGTCATGCACTGATCACGTAGCTATCATGCACTGATCACGTGACTGATCATGCACTGATCACGTGACTGATCATGCACTGATCACGTGACTGATCATGCACTGATCACGTGGCTATCATGCACTGATCACGTGGCTGATCATGCAATGATCACGTAGGAACCATGCACTGGTCACGTGACTGATCATGCACTGATCACGTAACTGATCATGCACTGATCACGTGGCTGATCATGCACTGATCACGTGGCTGATCACACATGATCACGTGACTGATCATGCACTGATCACGTGGCTGATCATGCACTGATCACGTGGCTGATCATGCACTGATCACGTGGCTATCATGCACTGATCACGTGGCTGATCATGCACTGATCACGTAGCTATCATGCACTGATCACGTGACTGATCATGCACTGATCACGTAATTGATCATGCACTGATCACGTGGCTGATCATGCACTGATCACGTGGCTGATCACACACGATCACGTGACTGATCATGCACTGATCACGTGACTGATCATGCACTGATCACGTGGCTATCATGCACTGATCACGTGGATATCATGCACTGATCACGTGGCTGATCACACACGTATCACGTGACTGATCATGCACTGATCACGTGGCTATCATGCACTGATCACGTGGCTGATCATGCACTGATCACGTGGCTGATCATGCACTGATCACGTGGCTGATCATGCACTGATCACGTAGCTATCATGCACTGGTCACGTGACTGATCATGCACTGATCACGTAACTGATCATGCACTGATCACGTGACTGATCATGCACTGATCACGTGACTGATCATGCACTGATCACGTGACTGATCATGCACTGATCACGTGGCTATCATGCACTGATCACGTGGCTGATCATGCACTGATCACGCAGCTACCATGCACTGGTCACGTGACTGATCATGCACTGATCACGTAATTGATCATGCACTGATCACGTGGCTGATCATGCACTGATCACGTGACTGATCATGCACTGATCACGTGGCTGATCATGCACTGATCACGTGGCTATCATGCACTGATCACGTGGCTGATCATGCACTGATCACGTAGCTACCATGCACTGATCACGTGACTGATCATGCACTGATCACGTAACTGATCATGCACTGATCACGTGGCTGATCATGCACTGATCACGTGACTGATCATGCACTGATCACGTGACTGATCATGCACTGATCACGTGGCTATCATGCACTGATCACGTGACTGATCATGCACTGATCACGTAACTGATCATGCACTGATCACGTGGCTGATCATGCACTGATCACGTGGCTGATCATGCACTGATCACGTGACTGATCATGCACTGATCACGTGGCTATCATGCACTGATCACGTGGCTGATCATGCACTGATCACGTGACTGATCATGCACTGATCACGGGCTGATCATGCACTGATCACGTGACTGATCATGCACTGATCACGTGGCTGATCATGCACTGATCACGTGGCTGATCATGCACTGATCACGTGGCTGATCATGCACTGATCACGTAGCTATCATGCACTGATCACGTGACTGATCATGCACTGATCACGTGGCTGATCATGCACTGATCACGTGGCTGATCATGCAATGATCATGTAGCTACCATGTACAGGTTACGTGAATGATCATACACCCATCAGGTGACAGATCATGCACTGATCACGTGGCTATCATGCACTGATCACGAGACTGATCATGCACTGATCACGTTTATATCATGCACTGATCACATGACTGCCCATGCACTGATCACGTGGATGATCATACACTAATCATGTGACAGATCATGCACTGATCACGTGGCTGATCATGCACTGATACCGTGACTGAGCATGGACTGATCACATGACTATCATGTAGTGATCACGTGACTTAATGGCGCTGATCATGTGACTGATCATGCGCTGATCATGTTTGCTATCATACACTGATCATGTGCCTCTGGATGCAATAAACAAAGAGCTGAGTAGGCACGAATCAAACAGTCAGCAGGCAATAATCATGGAACTCAGCTGTGAGGAATCATGCTGCTCAGCTGGCAATATTCAAGCAGCTGAGCAGGCAGGAATTACGCAGCACAGCTGGCAATTGTCAAGCAGATGACAGGCAGGAATCGTGCAGCTCAGCTGGCAATTGTCAAGCAGATGAGCAGACAGTAATCACGCAGCTCAGCAGGCCCTGATCACGTGACTGAGCATGCACTGTTCACGTGGCTGATCATACACTGATCACGTGATGATCATGCACTGATCACTTGGATATCATGCACTGATCACGTGGCTGATCATACACTGTTCACGTGTCTGACCATGCACTGATCACGTGGCTGATCATACACTGCTCACGTAACTGATCATGCACTGATCACGTGGCTATCATGCACTGATCACGTGGCTGAACATGCACTGTTCACGTGGCTGATCATACACTGATCATGCGACAGATCATGCACTGATCACGTGGCTATCATGCACTGATCACGTGGCTGATCATACACTGATCACGTGACTGATCATGCACTGATCACGTGGCTGATCATGCACTGCTCACGTGACTGATCATGCACTGATCACGTGGCTATCATGCACTGATCACGTGGCTGATCATGCACTGATCACGTGGCTGATCATGCACTGATCACGTGACTGATCATGCACTGATCACGTGACTCATGCACTGATCACGTGGCTGATCATGCACTGATCACGTGACTGATCATGCACTGATCACGTGGCTATCATGCACTGATCACGTGGCTGATCATGCACTGATCACGTAGCTACCATGCACTGATCACGTGACTGATCATGCACTGATCACGTGGCTGATCATGCACTGATCACGTGACTGATCATGCACTGATCACGTGGCTGATCATGCACTGATCACGTAACTGATCATGCACTGATCACGTGGCTGATCATGCACTGATCACGTGGCTGATCATGCACTGATCACGTGACTGATCACGTGACTGATCATGCACTGATCACGTGGCTATCATGCACTGATCACGTGGCTGATCATGCACTGATCACGTGACTGATCATGCACTGATCACGTGACTGATCATGCACTGATCACGTGACTGATCATGCACTGATCACGTGGCTGATCATGCACTGATCACGTGGCTGATCATGCACTGATCACGTGACTGATCATGCACTGATCACGTGATGATCATGCACTGATCAGTGGCTATCATGCACTGATCACGTGGCTGATCATGCACTGATCACGTGACTGATCATGCACTGATCACTATCTATCATGCACTGATCACGTGGCTATCATGCACTGATCACGTGGCTGATCATGCACTGATCACGTGACTGATCATGCACTGATCACGTCTATATCATGCACTGATCACGTGACTGATCATGCACTGATCACGTGGATGATCATGCACTGATCATGTGACTGATCATGCACTGATCACGTGGCTATCATGCACTGATCACGTGGCTGATCATGCAATGATCACGTAGCTACCATGCACTGGTCACGTGACTGATCATGCACTGATCACGTAATTGATCATGCACTGATCACGTGACTGATCATGCACTGATCACGTGACTGATCATGCACTGATCACGTGACTGATCATGCACTGATCACGTGGCTATCATGCACTGATCACGTGGCTGATCATGCACTGATCACGTAGCTATCATGCACTGGTCACGTGACTGATCATGCACTGATCACGTAACTGATCATGCACTGATCACGTGGCTGATCATGCACTGATCACGTGGCTATCATGCACTGATCACGTGGCTGATCATGCACTGATCACGTGACTGATCATGCACTGATCACGTGACTGATCATGCACTGATCACGTGGCTGATCATGCACTATCACGTGGCTGATCATGCAATGATCATGTAGCTACCATGTACTGGTCACGTGACTGATCATACACCCATCAGGTGACTGATCATGCACTGATCACGTGGCTATCATGCACTGATCACGTGGCTGATCATGCACTGATCACGTGCCTGATCATGCACTGATCACGTGACTGATCATGCACTGATCACGTGGCTATCATGCACTGATCACGTGGCTGATCATGCACTGATCACGTGGCTGATCATGCACTGATACCGTGACTGAGCATGGACTGATCACATGACTATCATGTAGTGATCACGTGACTTAATGGCACTGATCATGTGACTGATCATGCGCTGATCATGTTTGCTATCATACACTGATCATGTGCCTCTGGAGGCAATAAACAAAGAGCTGAGTAGGCACAAATCAAACAGTCAGCAGGCAATAATCATGGAACTCAGCTGTGAGGAATCATGCTGCTCAGCTGGCAATAATCAAGCAGCTGAGCAGGCAGGAATTACGCAGCACAGCTGGCAATTGTCAAGCAGATGACAGGCAGGAATCGTGCAGCTCAGCTGGCAATTGTCAAGCAGATGAGCAGACAGTAATCACGCAGCTCAGCAGGCCCTGATCACGTGACTGAGCATGCACTGTTCACGTGGCTGATCATACACTGATCACGTGACTGATCATGCACTGATCACTTGGATATCATGCACTGATCACGTGGCTGATCATACACTGATCACGTGGCTGATCATGCACTGATCACGTGGCTGATCATGCACTGATCACGTGGCTGATCATGCACTGATCACGTAGCTACCATGTACTGTGACTGATCATGCACTGATCATGTTTGCTATCATACACTGATCATGTGCCTCTGGAGGCAATAAACAAAGAGCTGAGTAGGCACGAATCAAACAGTCAGCAGGCAATAATCATGGAATTCAGCTGTGAGGAATCATGCTGTTCAGCTGGCAATAATCAAGTAGATGAGCAGGCAGGAATTATGCAGCACAGATGGCAATTGTCAAGCAGATGACAGGCAGGAATCGTGCAGCTCAGCTGTCAATTGTCAAGCAGATGAGCAGACAGTAATCACGAAGCTCAGCAGGCCCTGATCACGTGACTGAGCATGCACTGTTCACGTGGCTGATCACACACTGATCACGTGAATGATCATGCACTGATCACGTGGCTATCATGCACTGATCACGTGGCTGATCATGCACTGATCACGTGATTGTCATGCACTGATCACGTGGCTGATCATGCACTGATCACGTGGCTGATCATGCACTGATCACGTGGCTATCATGCACTGATCACGTGGCTGATCATGCACTGATCACGGGACTGATCATGCACTGATCACGGGCTATCATGCACTGATCACGTGACTGATCATGCACTGATCACGTGGCTGATCATGCACTGATCACGTGACTGATCATGCACTGATCACGTGACTGATCATGCACTGATCACGTGGCTGATCATGCACTGATCACGTAACTGATCATGCACTGATCACGTGGCTGATCATGCACTGATCACGTGGCTGATCATGCACTGATCACGTGACTGATCATGCACTGATCACGTGACTGATCATGCACTGATCACGTGGCTATCATGCACTGATCACGTGGCTGATCATGCACTGATCACGTGACTGATCATGCACTGATCACGTGACTGATCATGCACTGATCACGTGACTGATCATGCACTGATCACGTGGCTGATCATGCACTGATCACGTGGCTGATCATGCACTGATCACGTGACTGATCATGCACTGATCACGTGACTGATCATGCACTGATCAGTGGCTATCATGCACTGATCACGTGGCTGATCATGCACTGATCACGTGACTGATCATGCACTGATCACTGGCTATCATGCACTGATCACGTGGCTATCATGCACTGATCACGTGGCTGATCATGCACTGATCACGTGACTGATCATGCACTGATCACGTCTATCATGCACTGATCACGTGGCTGATCATGCACTGATCACGTGACTGATCATGCACTGATCACGTGGCTATCATGCACTGATCACGTGGCTGATCATGCACTGATCACGTGACTGATCATGCACTGATCACGGGCTATCATGCACTGATCACGTGACTGATCATGCACTGATCACGTGGCTGATCATGCACTGATCACGTGACTGATCATGCACTGATCACGTGACTGATCATGCACTGATCACGTGACTGATCATGCACTGATCAGTGGCTATCATGCACTGATCACGTGGCTGATCATGCACTGATCACGTGACTGATCATGCACTGATCACTGGCTATCATGCACTGATCACGTGGCTATCATGCACTGATCACGTGGCTGATCATGCACTGATCACGTGACTGATCATGCACTGATCACGTCTGATCATGCACTGATCACGTGGATGATCATGCACTGATCACGTGACTGATCATGCACTGATCACGTGGCTATCATGCACTGATCACGTGGCTGATCATGCACTGATCACGTAGCTATCATGCACTGATCACGTGACTGATCATGCACTGATCACGTAATTGATCATGCACTGATCACGTGACTGATCATGCACTGATCACGTGACTGATCATGCACTGATCACGTGACTGATCATGCACTGATCACGTGACTGATCATGCACTGATCACGTGGCTATCATGCACTGATCACGTGGCTGATCATGCACTGATCACGTGGCTACCATGCACTGATCACGTGACTGATCATGCACTGATCACGTAACTGATCATGCACTGATCACGTGGCTGATCATGCACTGATCACGTGACTGATCATGCACTGATCACGTGGCTATCATGCACTGATCACGTGGCTGATCATGCACTGATCACGCAGCTACCATGCACTGATCACGTGACTGATCATGCACTGATCACGTAATTGATCATGCACTGATCACGTGGCTGATCATGCACTGATCACGTGACTGATCATGCACTGATCACGTGGCTGATCATGCACTGATCACGTGGCTATCATGCACTGATCACGTGGCTGATCATGCACTGATCACGTAGCTACCATGCACTGATCACGTGACTGATCATGCACTGATCACGTGACTGATCATGCACTGATCACGTGGCTATCATGCACTGATCACGTGGACTGATCATGCACTGATCACGTGGCTATCATGCACTGATCACGTGGCTGATCATGCACTGATCACGTGACTGATCATGCACTGATCACGTGGCAATCATGCACTGATCACGTGGCTGATCATGCACTGATCACGTGGCTATCATGCACTGATCACGTGACTGATCATGCACTGATCACGTGGATATCATGCACTGATCACGTGACTGATCATGCACTGATCACGTGACTGATCATGCACTGATCACGTGGCTATCATGCACTGATCACGTGGCTGATCATGCACTGATCACGTGACTGATCATGCACTGATCACGTGGCTATCATGCACTGATCACGTGGCTGATCATGCACTGATCACGTGACTGATCATGCACTGATCACGTGGCTATCATGCACTGATCACCAGATTGATCATGCACTGATCACGTGGCTGATCATGCACTGATCACGTGACTGATCATGCACTGATCACGTGACTGATCATGCACTGATCACGTGACTGATCATGCACTGATCACGTGACTGATCATGCACTGATCACGTGGCTGATCATGCACTGATCACGTGGCTGATCATGCACTGATCACGTGACTGTCATGCACTGATCACGTGGCTGATCATGCACTGATCACGTGGCTGATCATGCACTGATCACGTGCTGATCATGCACTGATCACGTGGCTGATCATGCACTGATCACGTGGCTGATCATGCACTGATCACATTGACTATCATGCACTGATCACGTTGCTATCATGCACTGATCACGTGGCTGATCATGCACTGATCACGTGACTGATCATGCACTGATCACGTGGCTATCATGCACTGATCACGTGGCTGATCATGCACTGATCACGTGGCTATCATGCACTGATCACGTGACTGATCATGCACTGATCACGTGGCTGATCATGCACTGATCACGTGGCTGATCATGCACTGATCACGTGGCTGATCATGCACTGATCACGTGACTGATCATGCACTGATCACGTGGCTGATCATGCACTGATCACGTGACTGATCATGCACTGATCACGTGACTGATCATGCACTGATCACGGGCTGATCATGCACTGATCACGGGCTGATCATGCACTGATCACGTGGCTGATCATGCACTGATCACGTGGCTGATCATGCACTGATCACGTGACTGTCATGCACTGATCACGTGGCTGATCATGCACTGATCACGTGGCTGATCATGCACTGATCACGTGACTGATCATGCACTGATCACGTAGCTATCATGCACTGATCACGTGGCTGATCATGCACTGATCACGTGGCTGATCATGCACTGATCACGTGGCTGATCATGCACTGATCATGAAGCTGATCATGCACTGATCACGTGGCTGATCATGCACTGATCACGTGGCTGATCATGCACTGATCACGTGGCTGATCATGCACTGATCACATGACTGATCATGCACTGATCACGTGACTGATTGCACTGATCACGTGACTGATCATGCACTGATCACGTGGCTATCATGCACTGATCACGTGACTGATCATGCACTGATCATATGGATGATCATGCACTGATCACGTGACTGATCATGCACTGATCACGTGACTGATCATGCACTGATCACGTGGCTGATCATGCACTGATCACGTGACTGTCATGCACTGATCACGTGGCTGATCATGCACTGATCACGTGGCTGATCATACACTGATCACGTGACTGTCATGCACTGATCACGTGGCTGATCATGCACTGATCACGTGACTGATCATGCACTGATCACGTTGCTGATCATGCACTGATCACGTGGCTATCATGCACTGATCACGTGGCTGATCATGCACTGATCACGTGGCTGTCATGCACTGATCACGTGACTGTCATGCACTGATCACGTGACTGATCATGCACTGATCACGTGCTGATCATGCACTGATCACGTGGCTGATCATGCACTGATCACATGACTGATCATGCACTGATCACGTGTGATCATGCACTGATCACGTGACTGATCATGCACTGATCACGTGGCTATCATGCACTGATCACGTGGCTGATCATGCACTGATCACGTGACTGATCATGCACTGATCACGTGACTGATCATGCACTGATCACGTGTCTGAATGCACTGATCACGTGACTGATCATGCACTGATCACGTGGCTATCATGCACTGATCACGTGACTGATCATGCACTGATCACGTGGATGATCATGCACTGATCACGTGACTGATCATGCACTGATCACGTGACTGATCATGCACTGATCACGTGGCTGATCATGCACTGATCACGTGGCTGATCATACACTGATCACGTGACTGTCATGCACTGATCACGTGGCTGATCATGCACTGATCACGTGGCTGATCATGCACTGATCACGTGGCTGATCATGCACTGATCACGTGGCTGTCATGCACTGATCACGTGGCTGATCATGCACTGATCACGTGTGATCATGCACTGATCACGTGGCTGATCATGCACTGATCACGTGGCTGATCATGCACTGATCACGTGGCTGATCATGCACTGATCACGTGACTGATCATGCACTGATCACGTGTGATCATGCACTGATCACGTGGCTGATCATGCACTGATCACGTGGCTGATCATGCACTGATCACGAAGCTGATCATGCACTGATCACGTGACTGCATGCACTGATCACGTGGCTATCATGCACTGATCACGTGGCTGATCATGCACTGATCACGTGACTGATCATGCACTGATCACGTACCTGATCATGCACTGATCACGTGGCTATCATGCACTGATCACGTGGCTGATCATGCACTGATCACGTGACTGATCATGCACTGATCACGTGGCTATCATGCACTGATCACGTGACTGATCATGCACTGATCACGTGGCTATCATGCACTGATCACGTGACTGATCATGCACTGATCACGTGACTGATCATGCACTGATCACGTGGCTATCATGCACTGATCACGTGACTGATCATGCACTGATCACGTGGCTATCATGCACTGATCACGTGGCTGATCATGCACTGATCACGTGACTGATCATGCACTGATCACGTGGCTGATCATGCACTGATCACGTGACTGTCATGCACTGATCACGTGGCTGATCATGCACTGATCACGTGTGATCATGCACTGATCACGTGGCTGATCATGCACTGATCACGTGACTGATCATGCACTGATCACGTGTGATCATGCACTGATCACGTGACTGATCATGCACTGATCACGTGGATGATCATGCACTGATCACGTGGCTGATCATGCACTGATCACGTGGCTGATCATGCACTGATCACGTGGCTGATCATGCACTGATCACGTGACTGATCATGCACTGATCACGTGACTGATCATGCACTGATCACGTGGCTATCATGCACTGATCACGTGGCTGATCATGCACTGATCACGTGACTGATCATGCACTGATCACGTGGCTATCATGCACTGATCACGTGACTGATCATGCACTGATCACGTGGCTGATCATGCACTGATCACGTGGCTGATCATGCACTGATCACGTGACTGATCATGCACTGATCACGTGGCTGATCATGCACTGATCACGTGACTGATCATGCACTGATCACGTGGCTGATCATACTGATGACGTGGCTGATCATGCACTGATCACGTGCTGATCATGCACTGATCACGTGGCTATCATGCACTGATCACGTGGCTGATCATGCACTGATCACGTGGCTGATCATGCACTGATCACGTGACTGATCATGCACTGATCACGTGGCTATCATGCACTGATCACGTGGCTGATCATGCACTGATCACGTGACTGATCATGCACTGATCACGTGGCTGATCATGCACTGATCATGACTGATCATGCACTGATCACGTGGCTTATCATGCATTGATCATGTGACTGATCATGCGCTGATCATGTTTGGTATCATACACTGATCATGTGCCTCTGGAGGCAATGAACAAAGAGCTGAGTAGGCACGAATCAGTCAGCAGGCTATAATCATGGAACTCAGCTGTGAGGAATCATGCTGCTCAGCTGGCAATAATCAAGCAGATGAGCAGGCAGGAATTATGCAGCACAGCTGGCAATTGTCAAGCAGATGACAGGCAGGAATCGTGCAGCTCAGCTGGCAATTGTCAAGCAGATGAGCAGACAGTAATCACGCAGCTCAGCAGGCCCTGATCACGTGACTGAGCATGCACTGTTCACGTGGCTGATCATACACCGATCACGTGAATGATCATGCACTGATCACGTGGCTATCATGCACTGATCACGTGGCTGATCATGCACTGATCACGTAGTTGTATGCACTGATCACGTGGCTGATCATGCACTGATCACGTGGCTGATCATGCACTGATCACGTGACTGATCATGCACTGATCACGTGGCTATCATGCACTGATCACGTGGCTGATCATACACTGATCACGTGACTGATCATGCACTGATCACGGGCTATCATGCACTGATCACATGACTGATCATGCACTGATCACGTGGATGATCATGCACTGATCACGTGGTATCATGCACTGCTCACGTGGCTGATCATGCAATGATCACGTAGCTACCATGTACTGGTCACGTGACTGATCATGCACTGATCACGTAATTGATCATGCACTGATCACGTGGCTGATCATGCACTGATCACGTGGCTGATCATGCACTGATCACGTGACTGATCATGCACTGATCACGTGACTGATCATGCACTGATCACGTGGCTATCATGCACTGATCACGTGGCTGATCATACTGATCACGTGCCTCGTCATGCACTGATCACGTGGCTGATCATGCACTGATCACGTGACTGATCATGCACTGATCACGTGGCTATCATGCACTGATCACGTGGCTATCATGCACTGATCACGTGGCTGATCATGCACTGATCACGTGGCTATCATGCACTGATCACGTGACTGATCATGCACTGATCACGTGGCTGATCATGCACTGATCACGTGGCTGATCATGCACTGATCACGTAACTGATCATGCACTGATCACGTGGCTATCATGCACTGATCACGTGGCTGATCATGCACTGATCACGTGGCTGATCATGCACTGATCACGTGACTGATCATGCACTGATCACGTGGCTATCATGCACTGATCACGTGGCTGATCATGCACTGATCACGGAGCTACCATGCACTGATCACGTGACTGATCATGCACTGATCACGTGACTGATCATGCACTGATCACGTGGCTGATCATGCACTGATCACGTGACTGATCATGCACTGATCACGTGACTGATCATGCACTGATCACGTGGCTGATCATGCACTGATCACGTGACTGATCATGCACTGATCACGTGACTGATCATGCACTGATCACGTGGCTATCATGCACTGATCACGTGGCTGATCATGCAATGATCACGCAGCTATCATGCACTGATCACGTGACTGATCATGCACTGATCACGTAATTGATCATGCACTGATCACGTGACTGATCATGCACTGATCACGTGACTGATCATGCACTGATCACGTGGCTATCATGCACTGATCACGTGGCTGATCATGCACTGATCACGCAGCTACCATGCACTGGTCACGTGACTGATCATGCACTGATCACGTAATTGATCATGCACTGATCACGTGGCTGATCATGCACTGATCACGTGACTGATCATGCACTGATCACGTGACTGATCATGCACTGATCACGTGACTGATCATGCACTGATCAGTGGCTATCATGCACTGATCACGTGGCTATCATGCACTGATCACGTGGCTGATCATGCACTGATCACGTGACTGATCATGCACTGATCACGTCTGATCATGCACTGATCACGTGACTGATCATGCACTGATCACGTGGATGATCATGCACTGATCACGTGACTGATCATGCACTGATCACGTGGCTATCATGCACTGATCACGTGGCTGATCATGCACTGATCACGTAGCTATCATGCACTGATCACGTGACTGATCATGCACTGATCACGTAATTGATCATGCACTGATCACGTGACTGATCATGCACTGATCACGTGACTGATCATGCACTGATCACGTGACTGATCATGCACTGATCACGTGGCTATGATGCACTGATCACGTGGCTGATCATGCAATGATCACGTAGCTACATTGTACTCGTCACGTGACTGATCATGCACTGATCACGTAATTGATCATGCACTGATCACGTGGCTCATCATGCACTAATCACGTGACTGGTCATGCACTGATCACGTGGCTGATCATGCACTGATCACGTGACTGATCATGCACACATCACGTGGCTATCATGCACTGCTCACGTGGCTGGTCATGCAATGATCACGTGGCTATCATATACTGGTCACGTGACTGATCATGCACAGATCACGTAAATGATCATGCACTGATCACGTGACTGATCATGTACTGATCACGTGACTGATCATACACTGATCACGTGGCTATCCTGCACTGATCACGTGGATAACATGCAATGATCACGTAGCAACCATGTACTGGTCACCTGTCTGATCATGCACTGATCACGAGGCTATCATGCTCTCCTCACGTGGTTGATCATGCAATGATCATGTAGCTACCATGTACTGATCACGTGACTGATCATGCACCGATCAGGTGACGGATCATGCACTGATCACGTGGCTGATCATACACTGATCACGTGCTGATCATGCACAGATCACGTGACAAATCATGAACTGATCACATAGCTATCATGAACTGATTACCTGGCTGATCACATGACTATCATGTAGTGATCACGTGACTTAATGGCGCTGATCATGTGACTGATCATGCGCTGATCATGTTTGCTATCATACACTGGTCATGTTCCTCTGGAGGCAATGAACAAAGAGCTGAGTAGGCAGGAATCAGCCAGCAGGCTATAATCATGGAACTCAGCTGTGAGGAATCATGCTGCTCAGCTGGCAATAATCAAGCAGCTGAGCAGGCAGCAATTACGCAGCACAGCTGGCAATTTTCAAGCAGATGACAGGCAGGAATCGTGCAGCTCAGCTGGCAATTGTCAAGCAAATGAGCAGACAGTAATCACGCAGCTCAGCAGGCCCTGACCACGTGACTGAGCATGCACTGTTCACGTGGCTGATCATACACTGATCAAGTGATTGATCATGCAGTGATCACTTGGATATCATGCAGTGATCACGTGGCTGATCATACTGTGTTCACATGTCTGACCTTGCACTGATCAGGTGGCTGATCATACACTGCTCACGTAACTGATCATGCACTGATCACGTGGCGGATCATGCACTGATCCCGTGGCTGATCATGCACTGATCACGTTGCAGATCATGCACTCATCACGTGGCTGATCATACAATGATCACGTGGCTGATCATGCACAAATCCCATTGAATATCATGCTCTGATCAGGTTGCTATCATGTACTGATCACGTGGCTGATCATGCAGTGATCACGTGACTGATCATACACTGATTACGTGGCTATCATGCACTGATCATGTGGCTGATCATGCACTGTTAACCTGGCTATAATACACTGATCTCGTGACTGATGATGCACTGATCACGTGCCTGATCATGCACTGATCACGTGGCTGATCTTGCACTGATCACGTGGCTGATAATGCACTGATCACTTGACTGATCATGCACTGACCAGGTGTCTGATCATGCACTGATCACGTGACTGATCATGGACTGATCACGTGACTGATCATGCACTGATCATGGGCCTGATAATGCACTGATCACGGGCCTGATCATGCACTGATCACGTGGCTGATCCTGCACTGATCACGTGGCTGATCATACACTGATCACGTGACTGTGCATGCACTGATCACGTGGCTGATCATGTACTGATCACATGGCTGATCATGCACTGATCGCGTGACTGATCATGCACTGATCACATAGCTATCATGCACTGATCAGGTGGCTGATCATGCACTGATCACGTGGCTGATCATGCACTGATCACGTGGCTGATCATGCACTGATCATGAAGCTGATCATGCAATGATCACGTGGCTGATCATACACTGATCACGTGCCTGATCATGCACTGATCACGTCCCTGATCATGCACTGATTGCATAACTTAGCATGCAGTGATCTCGTGTCTGAATTGTGCTGATCATGTGACTAATCAAGAACTGATCACGTGGCTATAATGCACTGATCAAGTGACTGCGCACGCAGTGAAAATATGGATGACCATACACTGATCACGTCACTGATCACGCACTGATCACGTGACTGATCATGCACTGATCACGTGGCTGATCATGCACTGATCACGTGAGTGTGCATGCACTGATCACGTGGCTGATCCTGCACTGATCACGAGGCTGATCATACACTGATCACGTGACTGTGCATGCAATGATCACGTGGCTGATCATGCACTGATCACGTGTCTTAGCATGCACTAACCATGTTGCTGATAATGCAATGGTCAGGTGGCTATCATGCACTGTTTACCTGGCTGATCATGCACTGATCACATGGCTGTAATACACTGACCACTTGACTGTGCATGCACTGATCATGTGTCTGATCATGCACTGATAAAGTGCTTGATCACGCACTGATCACGTGGCTGAGCATACAGTGATTACATGACTGATCATGCACTAATCACGTTGTGGATCATGCACTGATCACGTGACTGATCATGCACTAGTCACGTGGCTATCATGCACTGATCACGTGGCTGATCATACACTGATCACGTGCCTGATCATGCACTGATCACGTGCCTGATCATGCACTGATTGCGTAACTTAGCATGCAGTGATCTCGTGTCTGAATTGTGCTGATCATGTGACTAATCAAGAACTGATCACGTGGCTATAATGCACTGATCACGTGACTGCGCACGCACTGAAAATATGGATGACCATACACTGATCACGTGACTGATCACGCACTGATCACGTGACTGATCATGCACTGATCACGTGGCTGATCATGCACTGATCACGAGGCTGATCATACTCTGATCACTTGAGTGTGCATGCACTGATCACGTGGCTGATCATGCACTGATCACGTGGCTGATCATGCACTGATCACGTGGCTGATCATGAACTGATCACGTGGCTTGTCATACACTGCTCACGTGGCTGATCATGCACTAATTACGTTGTGGATGATGCACTGATCACGTGGCTGATCATACACTGATCACGTGGGTGATCATGAACTGATCACGTGGCTGATCATACACTGATCACATGAATGATCATGCACTAATCACGTTGTGGATAATGCACTGATCACGTGGCTGATCAGGCACTGATCACGTGGCTGATCATACTCTGAACATGAAGCTGAAAATACACTGATCACGTGACTGCATGCACTGATCACATGGCTATCATGCACTGATCACGTGACTGCGCATTAACTAAACACATACCTGTTCATGCACTCTTTACGTGGCTATCATGCACTGATCACGTGGCTGATCATGCATTGGTCACGTGACTGATCATGCACTTATCTCGTTGCGCATCATGCACTGATCACATGACGGCGCATTAACTGATCACGTGGATATTATACACTGATCAAGTGACAAATCATGCACTAATCACGTGACTGATAATGCACTGATCACGTGGCTATCATGCACTGATCACGTGACTGATCATGCACTAGACACGTCGCTATCATGCACTGATCACGTGGCTGTTCATACAGTGATCACGTGACTGATCATGCACTGATCACGAAGCTGATCATACTCCAATCACGTGAGTGTGCATGCACTGATCACGTGGCTGATCATGCACTAATCACGTTGTGGATGACGCACTGATCACGTGGCTGATCATACACTGATCACATGACTGATCATGAACTTATCACGTTGTGGATCATGCACTGATCACGTGACAGATTATACTCTGATTACGTGGATGATCATACACTGATTATGTGGCTGATCATACACTGATCACGTGGCTGATCATACTCTGATCACGTGGATGATCATAGACTGATCACGTGACTGCATATGCACTGATCACGTGACTGATCAGGCACTGATCACGTGGCTATCATGCACTGATTACATGGCTTATAATACATTAATCACGTAACTAAATATGCACTGATCACGAAGCCTATCATACACTGATAATGTGACTGTGCATGCACTAATCACGTGGATGATCATGCACTGATCACGTGGCTGAGCATACAGTGATCACGTGACTGTGCATGAACTGACCACTTGGCTGATCATGCACTGATCACGTGACTGCACATGCACTGATCACGTGGCTGATCATACTGTGATCAAGTGGCAGATAACGCACTGATTACCTGCTTGATCATGCACAGATCACGTAGCTATCATGTGCCAATCACATGGCGATCATGCCCTGATCCCGAGGCTGATAATGCACTGATAGCGTGACTGATCATGCACTAGTCACTTGGCTATCATGCACTGATCAGGTGGCTGATCATACACTGATCACATGACTGATATGCACTGATCACGTGGCTGATCATGCACTGATCATGAAGCTGATCATGCAATGATCACCCGGCTTATGATGCATTGATCACGTGACTGATCATGTGCTGATCATGTTTGGTGTCACACACTGATCATGTGCCTCTGGAGGCAATGAACATAGAGCTGAGTAGGCAGGAATCAGTCAGCAGGCTATAATCATGGAACTCAGCTCTGAGAAATCATGCTGCTCAGCTGGCAATAATCAAGTAGATGAGCAGGCAGGAATTATGCAGTACAGGTGGCAATTGTCAAGGAGATGACAGGCAGGAATCGCACAGCTCAGCTTTCAATTGCCAAGAAGGTGAGCAGACAGTAATCACGCAGCTCAGCAGGCCCTGATCACGTGACTGAGCATGCACTGTTCACGTTGCTGATCACACACCTATCACGTGAATGATCATGCACTGATCACGTGGCTCTCATGCACTGATCACATGATTGGGCATGCACTGATCACGTAATTGTATGCACTGCTCACGTGGCTATCATGCACTGATGACGTGGCTGATCATGCACTGATCATGTGACTGATCATGCACTGATCACGTAGCTATCTTGCACTGATCACTTGGCTGATCATACACTCATCACGGGACAGATCGTGCACTGATTACGGCGCTATCATGCATTGACTACATGACTCCATATGCACTGATCACGTGGATGATCATGCACTGATCACGTGGTATCATGCACTGCTCACGTGGCTGATCATGCAATGATCACGTAGCTACCATGTACTGGTCACGTGACTGATCATGCACTGATCACGTAATTGATCATGCACTGGTCATGTGGCTGATCATGCACTGATCACGTGGCTGATCATACACTGATCACGTGACTGATCATGCACTGATCACGTGACTGATCATGCAATGATCACGTGGCTATCATGCACTGATCACTTGGCTGGTCATACTGATCTCGTGCCTCGTCATGCACTGATCACGTGGCTGATCATGCACTGATCACGTGACTGATCATGCACTGATCACGTGGCTATCATGCAGTGATCACGTGGCTATCATGCACAGATCACATGGCTGATCATGCAATGATCACGTAGCTACCATATACTGCTCACGTGACTGATCATACACAGTTCACGTGTCTGACCATGCACTGCTCACGTGGCTTATCATACACTGTTCATGTAACTGATCATGCACTGGTCACGTGGATATCATGCATTGATCACGTGGCTGAACATGCATTGTTCACGTGGCTTACCACACACCTGTCACGTGACTGATCATGCACTGATCCCGTGGCTATCATGCACTGATCACGTGGCTGATCATGCAATGATCACGGAGCAACCATGTACTGGTCACGTGACTGATCATGCACTGATCACGTAATTGATCATGCACTGATCACGTGGCTCATCATGCACTGAACACGTGAATAATCATGCACTGATCTCGTGACTGATCATGCACTGATCACGTGGCTGATCCTGCACTGAACACGTGAATAATCATGCACTGATCACGTGACTGATCATGCACTGATCACATGCCTATCATGCACTGCTAACTTGGATGATCATGCAATCATCACGCAGCTACCATGTACTGGTCACGTGATTGATCATGCAGTGATGACGTAATTGATAATGCACTGATCACGTGACTGATCATGCACTGATCACGTGACTGATCATGCACTGATCACGGGGCTATCATGCACTGATCACTTGGCTGGTCATACACTGATCACGCAGCTACCATGTACTGGTCACATGACTCATCATGCACTGATGACGAAATTGATTATGCACTGATCATGTGGCTGATCATGCTCTGATCACGTGACTGATCATGCACTGATCAGGTGACTGACCATGCACTGATCACGTGATTGATCATGCACTGATGAGTTGGCTATCGTGCACTCATTACCTGGCTATCGTGCACTGATCACGTGGTTGATCATACACTGATCACGAGACTGATCTTGCACTGATCACGTCTGTATCATGCACTGATCACCTGACTGCGCATGCACTGATCACGTGGATAAACATACACTGATCATGTGACAGATCATGCAGTGATCACGTGGCTATCATGCACTGCTCACGTAGCTGATCATGCAATGATCACGTAGCTACCATGTACTGGTCACGTGAGTGATCATGCACTGATCACGTAATTGAGCATACACTGATCAGGTGACTTATCATGCACTGTTCACGTGACTGTTCATTCACTGATCACGTGATTGATCATGCACTGATCTCGTTGCTATGATGCACGGCTCACGTGGCTGATCATGCAATGATCACGTAGCTACATTGTACTCGTCACGTGACTGATCATGCACTGATCACGTAATTGATCATGCACTGATCACGTGGCTCATCATGCACTAATCACGTGACTGGTCATGCACTGATCACGTGGCTGATCATGCACTGATCACGTGACTGATCATGCACACATCACGTGGCTATCATGCACTGCTCACGTGGCTGGTCATGCAATGATCACGTAGCTACCATATACTGGTCACCTGACTGATCATGCACAGATCACGTAAATGATCATGCACTGTTCCCGTGACTGATCATGTACTGATCACGTGACTGATCATACACTGATCACGTGGCTATCATGCTCTCCTCACGTGGGTGATCATGCAATGATCACGTAGCAACCATGTACTGGTCACCTGTCTGATCATGCACTGATCACGAGGCTATCATGCTCTCCTCACGTGGTTGATCATGCAATGATCATGTAGCTACCATGTACCGGTCAGGTGACTGATCATACACCCATCAGGTGACGGATCATGCACTGATCACGTGGCTGATCATACACTGATCACCTGCTTGGTCATGCACAGATCACGTGACAAATCATGAACTGATCACATAGCTATCATGAACTGATTACCTGGCTGATCACATGACTATCATGTAGTGATCACGTGACTTAATGGCGCTGATCATGTGACTGATCATGCGCTGATCATGTTTGCTATCATACACTGGTCATGTTCCTCTGGAGGCAATGAACAAAGAGCTGAGTAGGCAGGAATCAGCCAGCAGGCTATAATCATGGAACTCAGCTGTGAGGAATCATGCTGCTCAGCTGGCAATAATCAAGCAGCTGAGCAGGCAGCAATTATGCAGCACAGCTGGCAATTTTCAAGCAGATGACAGGCAGGAATCGTGCAGCTCAGCTGGCAATTGTCAAGCAAATGAGCAGACAGTAATCACGCAGCTCAGCAGGCCCTGACCACGTGACTGAGCATGCACTGTTCACGTGGCTGATCATACACTGATCAAGTGATTGATCATGCAGTGATCACTTGGATATCATGCAGTGATCACGTGGCTGATCATACTGTGTTCACATGTCTGACCTTGCACTGATCAGGTGGCTGATCATACACTGCTCACGTAACTGATCATGCACTGATCACGTGGCTATCATGCACTGATCATGTGGATATCACGCACTGATCACGTGGCTATCATGCACTGATATCATGCACTGATCACGTGGCTGATCACACACGTATCACAGGACTGATCATGCACTGATCACGTGCCTATCATGCACTGATCCCGTGGCTATCATGCACTGATCACATGGCTGATCATGCAATGATCACGTGGCTACCATGTACTGGTCACTTGACTGATCATGCACTGATCACGTAATTGATCCTGCACTGATCACGTGGCTCATCACGCAGTTATCACGTGGCTGATCATGCACTGATCACGTGGCTCATCATGCAGGGATGACTGGATGATCATACACTGATCACGTCACTGATCATGCACTGGTCAAGTGGCTATCATGCACTGCTCACGTGGCTGATCATGCAATGTTCACGCACCTACGATGTACTAGTCACATGACTGATCATGTACAGATCACGTGACTAATCATGAAGTGATCACGTGCCTATCCTGCACTGATCTCATGGATATCATGCAGTGATCACCTGGCTGATCACACACGTATCACCTGACTGACCATGCACTGATCACGTGACTGATCATCCACTGAACAGTTGGCTATCATGAATTGATTACTTGGCTGATCATACACTGATCACGAGAATGATCATGCACTGATCAAATCTATATCATGCACTGATCACATGACTGCCCAAGCACTGATCACGTGGATGATCATACACTGATCATGTGACAGATCATGCAGTGATCACGTGGCTATCATGCACTGATCAAGTGGCTGATCATACTCTGCTCCCGAAAATGATCATGCACTGATCACGTGGCTATCATGCACTTCTCACGTGGCTGATAATGCAATGATCACGTAGCTACCATGTACTGCTCACGTGAGTGATCATGCACCTATCAGGTAATTCATCATGCACTGATCAGGTGACTTATCATGCACTGTTCACGTGACTGACCATGCACTGATCTCGTGGCTATCATGCACGGGTCACATGGCTGATCATGCAATGATCACGTAGCTCCCATGTACTGGTCACGTGACTGATCATGCACTGATCACGTTACTGATCATGCACTGATCATGTGGCTGATCATGCACTGATCACGTGGCTGATCATACACTGATCACGTGACTGATCATGCACTGATCACGTGACTGATCATGCACTGATCACGTGGCTATCATGCACTGATCAATTGGCTGGTCATACACTGATCACGTGCCTGGTCGTGCACTGATCACGTGGCTGATCATGCACTGATCACTTGGCTATCATGCACTACTCACGTGTCTGATCATGCAATGATCATGTAGCTACATTGTACCGGTCACGTGACTGACCATACAACCATCAGGTGACTGATTATGCACTGATCACGTGGCTATCATGCACTGATCACGAGACTGATCATGCACTGTTCACGTCTATATCATGCACTGATCACATGACTGCCCATGCACTTATCACGTGGATGATCATACACTGATCATGTGACAGATCATGCAGTGATCACGTGGCGATCATGCACTGATCAAGTGGCTGATCATAGTCTGCTCCCAAAACTGATCATGCACTGATCACGTGGCTATCATGCACTGATCACGTGCCTGATCATGCACTGAACACTTGGCTATCATGCACTGCTTACGTGGCTGTTCATGCAATGCTCACGCAGCTACCATGTACTGGTCACATGACTGATCATGCACTGATCACGTGACTGATCATGCACTGCTCACTTGGCTATCATGCACTACTCACGTGGCTGATCATGCAATGATCATGTAGCTACAATGTACCGGTCACGTGACTGACCATACAACCATGAGGTGACTAATCATGCACTGATCACGTGGCTATCATGCACTGATCACGAGACTGATCATGCACTGTTCACGTCTATATCATGCACTGATCACATGACTGCCCATGCACTGATCACGTGGATGATCATACACTGATCATGTGACAGATCATGCAGTGATCACGTGGCGATCATGCACTGATCAAGTGGCTGAACATAGTCTGCTCCCGAAACTGATCATGCACTGATCACATGGCTATCATGCACTGCTCACGTGGCTGATCATGCCATGATCACGTAGCTAACATGTACTGGTCACCTGAGTGATCATGCACCTATCACTTAATTGATCATGCACTGATCAGGTGACTTATCATGCACTGTTCACGTGACTGATCATGCACTGATTTCGTGGCTATCATGCACGGCTCACGTGGCTGATCATGCAATGATCACCTAGCTACCATGTACTGGTCACGTGACTGATCATGCACTGATCGAGTAATTGATCATGCACTGATCATGTGGCTGATCATGCACTGATCACGTGGCTGATCAAACAGTGGTCACGTGACTGATCATGCACTGATCACGTGACAGATCATGCACTGATCACGTGGCTGATCATGCACTGATCACTTGGCTGGTCATACATTGATCAGGTGCTGGGTCATGCACTGATCACGTGACTGATCATCCACTGAACAGTTCGCTATCATGAATTGATTACTTGGCTGATCATACACTGATCACGTGACTGATCATGCACTGATCATCTGGCTATCATGCACTCATTACCTGGCTATCGTGCACTGATCACGTGGTTGATCATACACTGATCACGAGAATGATCATGCAGTGATCAAGTCTATATCATGCACTGATCACATGACTGCCCAAGCACTGATCACGTGGATGATTATACACTGATCATGTGACAGATCATACAGTGGTCACGTGGCTGATCATGCACTGATCACGTGGCTATAATGCACTGCTCACGTGGCTGATCATGCAATGATCACGCAGCTACCCTGTACTGGTCACATGACTGATATTGCACTGATCACGTGACTGATCATGCACTGATCACGTGGCTATCATGCACTACTCACGTGGCAGATCATGCAATGATCATGTAGCTACCATGTACCGGTCTCGTGACTGTTCATACACCCATCAGGTGACTGATCATGCACTGATCACGTGGCTATCATGCACTGTTCACGTGGCTGATGATACACTGATCACCTGCCTGGTCATGCACAGATCACGTGACTAATCATGAACCGATCACGTAGCTATCATGCACTGATCACCTGGCTGATCATGCACTGATCACGTGGCTATCATGCAATGATCACGTGGCTATCATGCACTGATCACGTGGCTGATCATGCACTGATACCGTGACTGAGCATGGACTGATCACATGACTATCTTGTAGTGATCACGTGACTTAATGGTGCTGATCATGTGACTGATCATGCGCTGATCATGTTTGCTATCATACACTGATCATGTGCCTCTGGAGGCAATGAACAAAGAGCTGAGTAGGCAGGAATCAGCCAGCGGGCTATAATCATGGAACTCAGCTGTGAGGAATCATGCTGCTCAGCTGGCAATAATCAAGCAGCTGAGCAGGCAGGAATTACGCAGCACAGCTGGCAATTGTCAAGCAGATGACAGGCAGGAATCATGCAGCTCAGCTGGCAATTGTCAAGCAAATGAGCAGACAGGAATCACGCAGGTCAGCAGGCCCTGACCACGTGACTGAGCATGCACTGTTCACGTGGCTGATGATACACTGATCAAGTGATTGATCATGCAGTGATCACTTGGATATCATGCAGTGATCACGTGGCTGATCATACTGTGTTCACGTGTCTGACCTTGCACTGATCAGGTGGTTGATCATACACTGCTCACGTAACTGATCATGCACTGATCACGTGGCTATCATGCACTGATCACGTGGATATCATGCACTGATCACGTGGCTATCATGCACTGATATCATGCACTGATCACGTGGCTGATCACACACGTATCACAGGACTGATCATGCACTGATCACGTGACTATCATGAACTGATCCCGTGGCTATCATGCACTGATCACCTGGCTGATCATGCAATGATCACGTAGCTACCATGTACTGGTCACTTGACTGGTCATGCACTGATCACGTAATTAATCCTGCACTGATCACGTGGCTCATCGCGCAGTGATCACGTGGCTGATCATGCACTGATCACGTGGCTCATAATGCACTGATGACGTGGATGATCATACACTGATCACGTGGCTATCATGCACTGCTCACGTGGCTGATCATGCAATGATCACGCAGCTACGATGTACTAGTCACATGACTGATCATGTACAGATCACGTGACTAATCATGAAGTGATCACGTGGCTATCCTGCACTGATCACGTGGATATCATGCACTGATCACCTGGCTGATCACACACGTATCACGTGACTGATCATGCAATGATCACGTGACTGACCATGCACTGATCACGTGACTGATCATCCACTGAACAGTTGGCTATCATGAATTGATTACTTGGCTGATCAGACACTGATCACGTGACTGATCATGCACTGATCACGTGACTGATCATGCACTGAACACGTGGCTATCATGCACTTCTCACGTGGCTGATCATGCAATGATCACGTAGCTACCATGTACTGCTCACGTGAGTGATCATGCACCTATCAGGTAATTCATCATGCACTGATCAGGTGACTTATCATGCACTTTTCACGTGACTGACCATGCAGTAGACACGTCGCTATCATGCACTGATCACATGGATGTTCATTCAGTGATCACGTGACTGATCATGCACTGATCACAAAGTTGATCATACTCCAATCACGTGAGTATGCATGCACTGATCACGTGGCTGATCATGCAATAATCAGGTTGTGGATGATGCACTGATCACGTTGCTGATCATACACTGATCACATGACTGATCATGAACTAATCACGTTGTGGTTCATGCACTGATCACGTGGCTGTTCTTGCACTTATCACGTGGCTGATCATACAGTGATTACATGACTGATCATGCACTAATCACGTTGTGGATAATGCACTGATCACATGAATGTGCATGCATTGATCATGTGGCTGATCATGCACTGATCACGTGGCTGATCATGCACTGATCACGAAGCTGATCATACACTGATCACAGGACTGTGCATGCACTGATCATGTGGCTGATCATGCACTGATCATGTGGCTGATGATACACTGATCACGTGGCTGATCAGGCACTGATCACGTGGCTGATCGTACTCTGAACACGAAGCTGAAAATGCACTGATCACGAGACTGCATGCACTGATCACTTGACTGCGCATGCACTGATCACGTGGATGATAATACGCTGATCACTTGACTGCTTATGCACTAAAAAAATGGCTGATCATGCACTGATCACATGACTGATCATGCACTTATCACTTGACTGATCATGCACTGATTAATCATGTGCTGGTCACGTGGCTATCATGCACTGACCACTTGGCTGATCATACACTGATCACGTGACTGATCATGCATAGATCACGTGACTATCATGCACTGATCACTTGATTGTGCATGCAATAATCACGTGGATGATCACGCATTTATCACGTGGCTGATCATGCACTAATCACATGGCGGAACATGAACTGATCACGTGACTTAGCATGCAGTGTTCTCGTGTCTGAATGGTGCTGATCATGTGACTAATCAAGAACTGATCACGTGGCTATAATGCACTGATCACCTGACTGCACATGCACTGATCATGTGGATGATAATACACTGATGACTTTACTGATCAGGCACTGATCACGTGGCTATTATGCACTGATCACGGGACTGCACATGCAGTGTTCACGTAATTGTAGACAATGATCACGTGGCTATCATGCACTGATCACGTGTCTATCATGCACTGAACACGTGTGTGATCATACACTGATCACGTGACTGCCCATGCATGAATCACGTGCCTGATCAGGCACTGATCACGTGGCTATCATGCACTGATTACGTGGCTTATCATACATTAATCACGTAACTAAATATGCACTGATCACGAAGCCTATCATACACTGATAATGTGACTGTGCATGCACTAATCACGTGGACTATCATGCACTGATCACGTGGCTGAGCATACAGTGATCACGTGACTGTGCATGAACTGATCACTTGGCTGATCATGCACTGATCACGTGACTGCACATGCACTGATCACGTGGCTGATCATACTGTGACCAAGTGGCTGATAATGCACTGATTACGTGGCTGATCATGCACAGATCACATAGCTATCATGTGCCGATCACATGGCGATCATGCCCTGATCCCGTGACTGATCATGCACTGATCGCGTGACTGATCAGGCACTAGTCCCTTGGCTATAATGCACTGATGAGGTGGCTGATATGCACTGATCACGTGGCTGATATGCACTGATCACGTGGCTGATCATGCACTGATCACGTGCCTGATCATGCACTGATTGCGTAACTTAGCATGCAGTGATCTCGTGTCAGAATTGTGCTGATCATGTGACTAATCAAGAACTGATCACGTGGCTATAATGCACTGATCACTTGACTGCACATGCACTGAAAATATGGATGACCATACACTGATCACGTCACTGATCACGCACTGATCACGTGGCTGATCATGCACTGATCACGAAGCTGATCATACTCTGATCACGTGAGTGTGCATGCACTGATCACGTGGCTGATCATGCACTGATCACGTGGCTGATCATGCACTGATCACGTGGGTGATCATGAACTGATCACGTGGCTTATCATACACTGCTCACGTGGCTGATCATGCACTGATCACGTTGTGGATGATGCACTGATCACGTAGCTGATCATACACTGATCACGTGGGTGATCATGAACTGATCACGTGGCTTATCATACACTGATCACGTGGCTGATCATGCACTAATCACGTTGTGGATCATGCACTGATCACGTGGCTGATCATACTCTGAACACGAAGCTGAAAATACACTGATCACATGACTGCATGCACTGATCACATGGCTATCATGCACTGATCACGTGTCTATCATGCACTGATCACGGGACTGTGCATTAACTGAACACATACCTGTTCATGCACTGTTTACGTGGCTATCATGCACTGATCACATGGCTGATCATGCACTGATCACGTGGCTGATCATGCACTGATCACGTGGCTGATCATGCACTGATCACGTGGGTGATCATGAACTGATCACGTGGCTTATCATACACTGCTCACGTGGCTGATCATGCACTAATCACGTTGTGGATGATGCACTGATCACGTAGCTGATCATACACTGATCACGTGGGTGATCATGAACTGATCACGTGGCTTATCATACACTGATCACGTGGCTGATCATGCACTAATCACGTTGTGGATCATGCACTGATCACGTGGCTGATCATACTCTGAACACGAAGCTGAAAATACACTGATCACGTGACTGCATGCACTGATCACATGGCTATCATGCACTGATCACGTGTCTATCATGCACTGATCACGGGACTGTGCATTAACTGAACACATACCTGTTCATGCACTGTTTACGTGGCTATCATGCACTGATCACGTGGCTCATCATGCATTAATCACGTGACTGATCATGCACTAATCACGTTGCATATCATGCACTGATCACGTGGCTATCATGCACTGATCACGTGACTGATCATGCACTAGACACGTCGCTATCATGCACTGATCACGTGGCTGTTCATACAGTGATCACGTGACTGATCATGCACTGATCACAAAGTTGATCATACTCCAATCACGTGAGTATGCATGCACTGATCACGTGTCTGATCATGCACTAATCCGTTGTGGATGATGCACTGATCACGTGGCTGATCATACACTGATCACATGACTGATCATGAACTAATCACGTTGTGGATCATGCACTGATCACGTGGCTCTTCTTGCACTTATCACGTGGCTGATCATACAGTGATTACATGACTGATCATGCACTAATCACGTTGTGGATAATGCACTGATCACATGAATGTGCATGCATTGATCATGTGGCTGATCATGCACTGATCACGTGGCTGATCATGCACTGATCACGAAGCTGATCATACACTGATCACAGGACTGTGCATGCACTGATCACATGACTGATCATGCACTGAACACGTGACTTATCATGCACTGATCACGTGACTGCACATGCACTGATCATGTGACTGAGCATGCACTGATCACGTAGCTGATCATGCACTGATCACGAAGTTGATCATACACTGATCACGTGAGTGTGCATGCACTGATAACGTGGCGGATCATGCAATGATCACGTGGCTGATCATGCACTGATCACGTAACTCTCATGCACTGATCACATGTCAATCATGCCCGGATCCCGTGGCTGATCATGCACTGATCACGTGACTGATCATGCACTAGTCACCTGGCTATCATGCCTAATCCCGTGGCTGATCATACACTGATCACAGGACTGTGCATGCACTGATCACATGACTGATCATGCACTGATCACGTGCCTGATCATGCACTGATCCCGTGGCTGATCATGCACTGATCACGTTGCACATCATGCACTCATCACGTGGCTGATCATACAATGATCACGTGGCTGATCATGCACTGATCACATGTATGATTGTACACTGATCACGTGGCTGATCATGCACTAGTCACGTGACTATGATGCACTGATCACTTGATTGTGCATGCAATAATCACGTGGATGATCACGCATTTATCACGTGGCTGATCATGCACTAATCACATGGCGCAACATGAACTGATCACGTGACTTAGCATGCAGTGATCTCGTGTCTGAATGTTGCTGATCATGTGACTAATCAAGAACTGTTCACGTGGCTATAATGTACTGATCACGTGACTGCGCATGCACTGATCATGTGGATGATAATACACTGATGACGTTACTGATCAGGCACTGATCACGTGGCTATTATGCACTGATCATGGGACTGCACATGCAGTGTTCACGTAATTGTAGACAATGATCACGTGGCTATCATGCACTGATCACGTGTCTATCATGCACTGAACACGTGGCTGATCAAACACTGATCACGTGGCTGATCATGCACTGATCACGTGGCTGATCATGCACTAATCACTTTGTGGATCATGCACTGATACGTGGCGGATCATACACTGATCACATGACTGATCATGCACTGATCACGTGCCTGATCATGCACTGATCACGTTGCACATCATGCACTCATCACGTGGCTGATCATACAATGATCACGTGGCTGATCATGCACTGATCACATGTATGATCGTACACTGATCACGTGGCTGATCATGCACAAATCCCATTGCATATCATGCTCTGATCAGGTTGCTATCATATACTGATCACGTGGCTGATCATACAGTGATCACGTGACTGACCATGCACTGATTACGTGGCTATCATGCACTGATCACGTGGCTGATCATGCACTGTTAACCTGGCTATAATACACTGATCTCGTGACTGATCAGGCATTCTTCACGTGCCTGATCATGCACTGATCACGTGGCTGATCTTGCACTGATCACGTGGCTGATAATGCACTGATCACTTGACAGTTCATGAACTTATCACGTGTCTGATCATGCACTACTCACGTGACTTATCATGTACTGATCACATGACTGATCATGCACTGATCATGAGCCTGATCATGCACTGATCACGGGCCTGTTCATGCACTGATCACGTGGTTGATCCTGCACTGATCACAAGGCTGATCATACACTGATCACGTGATTGTGCATGCAATGATCACTTGGCTGATCATGTACCGATCACGTGGCTGATCATGCACTGATCACGTGACTGATTATGCACAGATCACATAGCTATCATGCACTGATCACATGACTTCACATGCCATGATCACGTGACTGATCATGCACTGATCACGTGGCTATCATGCACTGATAATGTGGCTTATCATACATTGATCACGTAAATAATCATGCACTGATCACGTGGCAATCTTGCTCTGATCACGTGGTTGATCAGGCACTGATCACTTAGCTATCATGCACTGATCACATGACTGCACAAGAACTGATCACTTAGATATCATACACAGGACACGTGACAGATCATGCACTGATCACGTGACTGATCATGCACTGATCTGGTGGCTATCATGCATTGATCACGTGGTTGATCATACACTGATCACGTGACTGATCATGCACTGATCACCTGGCTATCATGCACTAATCACGTAGCTGATCTGGAACAGATCACGTGACTAATCATGCAGTGATCACGTCGCTATCATGCACTGATCTCCAGATTGCGCATGCACTGATCATATGGATGATCACACACTGATCACGTGACAGATCATGCACTGAACACGTGACTTATCATGCACTGATCACGTGACTGCACATGCACTGATCATGTGACTGACCATGCACTGATCACGTAGCTGATCATGCACTGATCACGTAGTTGATCATACACTGATCACGTGAGTGTGCATGCACTGATCACGTGGCGGATCATGCACTGATCCCGTGGCTGATCATGCACTGATCACGTTGCAGATCATGCACTCATCACGTGGCTGATCATACAATGATCACGTGGCTGATCATGCACAAATCCCATTGAATATCATGCTCTGATCAGGTTGCTCTCATGTACTGATCACGTGGCTGATCATACAGTGATCACGTGACTGACCATACACTGATTACGTGGCTATCATGCACTGATCACGTGGCTGATCATGCACTGTTAACCTGGCTATAATACACTGATCTCGTGACTGATGATGCATTCTTCACGTGCCTGATCATGCACTGATCACGTGGCTGATCTTGCACTGATCACGTGGCTGATAATGCACTGATCACTTGACTGATCATGCACTGACCAGGTGTCTGATCATGCACTACTCACGTGACTGATCATGGACTGATCACGTGACTGATCATGCACTGATCATGGGCCTGATAATGCACTGATCACGGGCCTGTTCATGCACTGATCACGTGGCTGATCCTGCACTGATCACGAGGCTGATCATACACTGATCACGTGACTGTGCATGCAATGATCACGTGGCTGATCATGTACTGATCACATGGCTGATCATGCACTGATCGCGTGACTGATCATGCACTGATCACATAGCTATCATGCACTGATCAGGTGGCTGATATGCACTGATCACGTGGCTGATATGCACTGATCACGTGGCTGATCATGCACTGATCATGAAGCTGATCATGCAATGATCACGTGGCTGATCATACACTGATCACGTGCCTGATCATGCACTGATCACGTCCCTGATCATGCACTGATTGCATAACTTAGCATGCAGTGATCTCGTGTCTGAATTGTGCTGATCATGTGACTAATCAAGAACTGATCACGTGGCTATAATGCACTGATCAAGTGACTGCGCACGCAGTGAAAATATGGATGACCATACACTGATCACGTCACTGATCACGCACTGATCACGTGACTGATCATGCACTGATCACGTGGCTGATCATGCACTGATCACGTGAGTGTGCATGCACTGATCACGTGGCTGATCCTGCACTGATCACGAGGCTGATCATACACTGATCACGTGACTGTGCATGCAATGATCACTTGGCTGATCATGCACTGATCACGTGTCTTAGCATGCACTAACCATGTTGCTGATCATGCAATGGTCAGGTGGCTATCATGCACTGTTTACCTGGCTGATCATGCACTGATCACATGGCTGTAATACACTGACCACTTGACTGTGCATGCACTGATCATGTGGATGATTATACACTGATCACGTGACTGATCATGCACTGATCATGTGTCTCATCATGCACTGATAAAGTGCTTGATCATGCACTGATCACGTGGTTGAGCATACAGTGATTACATGACTGATCATGCACTAATCACGTTGTGGATCATGCACTGATCACGTGACTGATCATGCACTAGTCACGTGGCTATCATGCACTGATCACGTGGCTGATCATGCACTGATCACGTGCCTGATCATGCACTGATCACGTGCCTGATCATGCACTGATTGCGTAAATTAGCATGCAGTTATCTCGTGTCTGAATTGTGCTGATCATGTGACTAATCAAGAACTGATCACGTGGCTATAATGCACTGATCACGTGACTGCGCACGCACTGAAAATATGGATGACCATACACTGATCACGTCACTGATCACGCACTGATCACGTGACTGATCATGCACTGATCACGTGGCTGATCATGCACTGATCACGAAGCTGATCATACTCTGATCACGTGAGTGTGCATGCACTGATCACGTGGCTGATCATGCACTGATCACGTGGCTGATCATGCACTGATCACGTGGGTGATCATGAACTGATCACGTGGCTTATCATACACTGCTCACGTGGCTGATCATGCACTAATCACGTTGTGGATGATGCACTGATCACGTGGCTGATCACACACTGATCACGTGGGTGATCATGAACTGATCACGTGGCTGATCATACACTGATCACATGAATGATCATGCACTAATCACGTTGTGGCTCATGCACTGATCACGTGGCTGATCAGGCACTGATCACGTGGCTGATCATACTCTGAACACGAAGCTGAAAATACACTGATCACCTGACTGCATGCACTGATCACATGGCTATCATGCACTGATCACGTGTCTGTCATGCACTGATCACCTGACTGCGCATTAACTGAACACATACCTGTTCATGCACTCTTTACGTGGCTATCATGCACTGATCACGTGGCTGATCATGCATTGGTCACGTGACTGATCATGCACTGATCACGTTGCGTATCATGCACTGATCACATGACGGCGCATGAACTGATCACGTGGATATTATACACTGATCAAGTGACAAATCATGCACTAATCACGTGACTGATCATGCACTGATCACGTGGCTATCATGCACTGATCACGTGACTGATCATGCACTAGACACGTCGCTATCATGCACTGATCACGTGGCTGTTCATACAGTGTTCACGTGACTGATCATGCACTGATCACGAAGCTGATCATACTCCAATCACGTGAGTGTGCATGCACTGATCACGTGGCTGATCAAGCACTAATCACGTTGTGGATGACGCACTGATCACGTGGCTGATCATACACTGATCACATGACTGATCATGAACTTATCACGTTGTGGATCATGCACTGATCACGTGACAGATCATACTCTGATTACGTGGATGATCATACACTGATTACGTGGCTGATCATACACTGATCACGTGGCTGATCATGCACTGATCACGTGGCTGATCATGCACTGATCACGTGCATGATCATGAACTGATCACGTGGCTTATCATACACTGCTCACGTGGCTGATCATGCACTAATCACGTTGTGGATGATGCACTGATCACGGGGCTGATCATACACTGATCACGTGGGTTTTCATGAACTGATCACGTGGCTGATCATACACTGATCACATGAATGATCATGCACTAATCACGTAGTGGATCATGCACTGATCACGTGGCTGATCATGCACTGATCATGTGGCTGATCATACTCTGATCACGTGGATGATCATAGACTGATCACGTGACTGCATATGCACTGATCACGTGACTGATCAGGCACTGATCACGTGGCTATCATGCCCTTATTACGTGGCTTATAATACATTAATCACGTAACTAAATATGCACTGATCACGAAGCCTATCATACACTGATAATGTGACTGTGCATGCACTAATCACGTGGATGATCATGCACTGATCACGTGGCTGAGCATACAGTGATCACGTGACTGTGCATGAACTGACCACTTGGCTGATCATGCACTGATCACGTGACTGCACATGCACTGATCTCGTGGCTGATCATACTGTGATCAAGTGGCTGATAACGCACTGATTACGTGGCTGATCATGCACAGATCCCGTAGCTATCATGTGCCGATCACATGGCGATCATGCCCTGATCCCAAGGCTGATAATGCACTGATCGCGTGACTGATCATGCACTAGTCACTTGGCTATCATGCACTGATCAGGTGGCTGATCATACACTGATCACGTGACTGATATGCACTGATCACGTGGCTGATCATGCACTGATCACGAAGCTGATCATGCAATGATCACGTGGCTGATCATACACTGATCACGTGGCTGATCATACTCAGATCATGTGAGTGTGCATGCACTGATCACGTGGCTGATCATGCACTGATCACGTGGCTGATCATACACTGATCACGTGCGTGATCATGAACTGATAACGTGGCTTATCATACACTGCTCACGTGGCTGATCATGCACTAATGACGTTGTAGATGATGCACTGATCACGTGGCTGATCATACACTGATCACGTGGGTTTTCATGAACTGATCACGTGGCTGATCATACACTGATCACATGAATGATCATGCACTAATCACGTTGTGCATCATGCACTGATCACGTGGCTGATCATACACTGATCACGTGGCTGATCTTGCACTTATCACGTGGCTGATCATACAGTGATTACATGAATGATCATGCACTAATCACGTTGTGGATTATGCACTGATCACATGATTGTGCATGTATTGATCACTTGGCTGATCATACACTGATCACATTACTGATCATGCACTGTTCACGTGCCTGATCATTCACTGATCACGTGGCTGAACATACTCTGATCACGTGGCTGATCATGCACTGATCACGTGGCTGATCATACCCTGATCACATAACTGTGCATGCACTGATCACGTGGCTGATCATGCACTGATCATGTGGCTGATCATACACTGATCACGTGGCTGAACATACTCTGATCACGGGGCTGATCAGGCACTGATCACGTGGCTGATCATACTCTGAACATGAAGCTGAAAATACACTGATCACGTGACTGCATGCACTGATCACATGTCTATCATGCACTGATCACGTGTCTATCATGCACTGATCACGTGACTGCGCACTAACTGAACACATACCTGTTCATGCACTGTTTACGTGGCTATCATGCCCTGATCACGTGGCTGATCATGCATTGGTCACGTGACTGATCATGCACTTATCTCGTTGCGCATCATGCACTGATCACATGACGGCGCATGAACTGATCACATGGATATTATACACTGATCAAGTGACAAATCATGCACTAATCACGTGACTGATCATGCACTGATCACGTGGGTTTTCATGAACTGATCACGTGGCTGATCATACACTGATCACATGAATGATCATGCACTAATCACGTTGTGGATCATGCACTGATCACGTGGCTGATCATACACTGATCACGTGGCTGATCTTGCACTTATCACGTTGCTGATCATACAGTGATTACATGAATGATCATGCACTAATCACGTTGTAGATTATGCACTGATCACATGACTGTGCATGTATTGATCACGTGGCTGATCATACACTGATCACATTACTGATCATGCACTGTTCACGTGCCTGATCATTCACTGATCACGTGGCTGATCATGCACTGATCACGAAGCTGATCATACCCTGATCACATAACTGTGCATGCACTGATCACATGGCTGATCATACTCTGATCACGTGGATGATCATAGACTGATCACGTGACTGCATATGCACTGATCACGTGGCTGATCATGCACTGATCACGTGACTGCACATGCACTGATCACGTGGCTGATCATACTGTGATGAAGTGGCTGATAATGCACTGATCACGTGACTGATATGCACTGATCACGTGGCTGATCATGCACTGATCACGAAGCTGATCATGCACTGATCGCGTGACTGATCATGCACTAGTCACTTGGCTATCATGCACTGATCAGGTGGCTGAACATACACTGATCACGAGACTGATATGCACTGATCACGTGGCTGATCATGCACTGATCACGAAGCTGATCATGCACTGATCGCATGACTGATCATGCACTGATCAGGTTGCAGATCATGCACTCATCACGTGGCTTATCATGCACTGATCACGTTGCAGATCATGCACTGATCACGAAGCTGATCATGCACTGATCACGAAGCTGATCATGCACTGATCACGTGGCAGATCATGCACTCATCACGTGGCTGATCATGCACTGATCACGTGGCTGATCATGCACTGATCACGAAGCTGATCATGCACTGATCCCGTGGCTGATCATGCACTGATCACTTTGCAGATCATGCACTCATCACGTGGCTGATCATACAATGATCACGTGGCTGATCATGCACTGATCACATGTATGATCGTACACTGATCACGTGGCTGATCATGCACAAATCCCATTGCATATCATGCTCTGATCAGGTTGCTATCATGTACTGATCACGTGGCTGATCATACAGTGATCACGTGACTGACCATGCACTGATTACGTGCTATCATGCACTGATCACGTGGCTGATCATGCACTGTTAACCTGGCTATAATACACTGATCTCGTGACTGATCAGGCATTCTTCACGTGCCTGATCATGCACTGATCACGTGGCTGATCTTGCACTGATCACGTGGCTGATAATTCACTGATCACTTGACTGATCATGCACTGATCACGTGTCTGATCATGCACTACTCACGTGACTGAACATGGACTGATCACGTGACTGATCATGCACTGATCATGAGCCTGATCATGCACTGATCACGGGCCTGTTCATGCACTGATCACGTGGCTGATCCTGCACAGATCACGAGGCTGATCATACACTGATCACGTGATTGTGCATGCAATGATCACGTGGCTGATCATGTACTGATCACGTGGCTGATCATGCACTGATCACGTGACTGATTATGCACTGATCACATAGCTATCATGCACTGATCACATGACTTCGCATGCCATGATCACGTGACTGATCATGCACTGATCACGTGGCTATCATGCACTGATAATGTGGCTTAACATACATTGATCCCCTAAATAATCATGCACTGATCACGTGGCTATCTTGCTCTGATCACGTGGTTGATCAGGCACTGATCACTTAGCTATCATGCACTGATCACATGACTGTGCAAGAACTGATCACTTAGATATCATACACAGGACACGTGACAGATCATGCACTGATCACGTGACTGATCATGCACTGATCTGGTGGCTATCATGCATTGATCACGTGGTTGATCATACACTGATCACGAGACTGCATGCACTGATCACGTGACTGAGCATGCACTGATCACGTGGATGATAATACGCTGATCACTTGACTGTTTATGCACTAAAAAAATGGCTGATCATGCACTGATCACATGACTGATCATGCACTGATCACTTGACTGATCATGCACTGATTAATCATGTGCTGGTCACGTGGCTATCATGCACTGATCACTTGGCTGATCATACACTGATCACGTGACTGATCATGCATAGATATCGTGACTATCATGCACTGATCACTTGATTGTGCATGCAATAATCACGTGGATGATCACGCATTTATCACGTGCCTGATCATGCACTAATCACATGGCGGAACATGAACTGATCACGTGACTTAGCATGCAGTGATCTCGTGTCTGAATGGTGCTGATCAAGTGACTAATCAAGAACTGATCACGTGGCTATAATGCAATGATCTCGTGACTGCGCATGCACTGATATAATGGATGGTCATACACTGATCACGTCACAGATCAACCACTGATCAGGTGACAGATCATGCACTGATCACGTGGCCGATCATGCACTGAACACGAAGCTGATCATACTCCAATCACGTGAGTGTGCATGCACTGATCACGTGGCTGATCATGCACTAATCACGTTGTGGATGATGCACTGATCACGTGGCTGATCATACACTGATCACATGACTGATCATGAACGAATCACGTTGTGGATCATGCACTGATCACGTGGTTGATCATATACTGATCACGTGGCTGATCTTGCACTTATCACGTGGCTGATCATACAGTGAGTACATGACTGATCATGCACTAATCACGTTGTGGATCATGCACTGATCACATGACTTTGCATGCATTGATCATGTGGCTGCTCATGCAATGATCACGTGGATGATAATGCACTGATCACGAAGCTGATCATACACTGATCACGTGACTGTGCATGCACTGATCATGTGGCTGATGATACACTGATCACGTGGCTGATCAGGCACTGATCACGTGGCTGATCGTACTCTGAACACGAAGCTGAAAATACACTGATCACGAGACTGCATGCATTGATCACTTGACTGCGCATGCACTGATCACGTGGATGATAATACGCTGATCACTTGACTGCTTATGCACTGAAAAAATGGCTGATCATGCACTGATCACATGACTGATCATGCACTGATCACTTGACTGATCATGCACTGATTAATCATGTGCTGGTCACGTGGCTATCATGCACAGATCACTTGGCTGATCATACACTGATCACGTGACTGATCATGCATAGATCACGTGGCTGATCATGCACTGATCACGTGGCTGATTATGCACTAATCACGTGGCTGATCATGCACTCATCACGTGGCTGATCATGCAATGATCACGTGGCTGATCATGCACTGATCACGTGTATGATCGTACACTGATCACGTGGCTGATCATGCACAAATCCCATTGCATATCATGCTCTGATTAGCTTGCTATCATGTACTGATCACGTGGCTGATCATACAGTGATCACGTGACTGACCATGCACTGATTATGTGGCTCTCATGCACTGATCACGTGGCTGATCATGCACTGATCACTTGACTGTGCATGCACTCATCACGTGGCTGAGCATGCACTGATCACGAAGCTGATCATCCACTGATAACTTGACTGTGCATGCACTCATCACGTGGCTGAGAATGCACTGATCACATGTATCATCGTACACTGATCACGTGGCTGATCATGCAGAAATCCCATTGCATATCATGCTCTGATCAGGTTGCTATCATGTACTGATCACATGTATGATCGTACACTGATTACGTGGCTATCATGCACTGATCACGTGGCTGATCATGCACTGATCACGTGGCTGATCATGCACTGATCACGAAGCTGATCATGCACTGATCACGTGAGTGTGCATGCACAGATCACATGGCTATCATGCACTGATCACGTGTCTATCATGCACTGATCACGTGACTGCCCATTAACTGAACACATACCTGTTCATGCACTCTTTACGTGGCTATCATGCACTGATCACGTGGCTCATCATGCACTCTTCACGTGACTGATCATGCACTGATCACGTTGCGTATCATGCACTGATCACATGATGGCGCATGAACTGATCACGTGGATATTATACACTGATCACGTGGCTAATCATGCACTGATCACGTGGCTGATCATGCACTGATCACGTGACTGATCATGCACTGATCATGTGTCTGATCATGCACTGATAAAGTGCTTGATCATGCACTGATCACGTGCCTGATCATGCACTGATCACGAAGCTGATCATACTCCAATCACGTGAGTGTGCATGCACTGATCACGTGGCTGATCATGCACTAATCACGTTGTGGATGACGCACTGATCACGTGGCTGATCATACAATGATCACATGACTGATCATGAACTCATCACGTTGTGGATCATGCACTGATCACGGGGCTGTTCTTGCACTTATCACGTGGCTCATCATACAGTGATTACATGACTGATCATGCACTAATCAGGTTGTGGATCATGCACTGATCACGTGACTGTGCATGCATTGATCACGTGGCTGATCATGCACTGATTACGTGGCTGATCATGCACTGATCACCAAGCTGATCATACACTGATCACGTGACTGTGAATGCACTGATCACGTGGCTGCTCATGCACTGATCACGTCGCTGATCATCCACTGATCACGTGACTGTGCATGCACTCATCACGTGGCTGAGCATGCACTGATCACGTGGCTGATCATACACTGATCACATGGCTGATCATACACTAATCACGTTGCAGATCATGCACTAATCACGTGGCTGATCATGCAATGATCACGTGGCTGATCATGCACTGATCACGTGTATGATCATGCACTGATCACGTGGCTGATCATGCAGTGATCACGTGGCATGATCATGCTCTGATCAGGTGGCTGATCATGTACTGATCACGTGGCTGATCATACAGTGATCACGTGACTGATCATGCACTGATCACGTGGCTATCATGCACTGATCACGTGGCTGATCATGCACTGATCACGTGGCTGATCATGCACTGATCACGAAGCTGATCATACTCTGATCACGTGAGTGTGCATGCACTGATCACATGGCTATCATGCACTGATCACGTGTCTATCATGCACTGATCACGTGACTGCGCATTAACTGAACACATACCTGTTCATGCACTCTTTACGTGGCTATCATGCACTGATCACGTGGCTGATCATGCATTGGTCACGTGACTGATCATGCACTGATCACGTTGCGTATCATGCACTGATCATATGACGGCGCATGAACTGATCACGTGGATATTATACACTGATCACGTGACAGATCATGCACTAATCACGTGACTGATCATGCACTGATCACGTGGCTATCATGCACTGATCACGTGACTGATCATGCACTGGTCACGTGGCTATCATGCACTGATCACGTGGCTGATCATGCACTGATCACGTGACTTAGCATGCAGTGATCTCGTGTCTGAATGGTGCTGATCATGTGACTAATCAAGAACTGATCACGTGGCTATAATGCACTGATCACGTGACTGCGCATGCACTGATAACGTGGATGGTCATACACTGATCACGTGACTGATCATGCACTGATCACGTGCCTGATCATGCACTGATCACGAAGCTGATCATACTCCAATCACGTGAGTGTGCATGCACTGATCACGTGGCTGATCATGCACTAATCACGTTGTGGATCATGCACTGATCACGTGGCTGATCATGCACTGATTAATCATGTGCTGGTCACGTGGCTATCATGCACTGATCACGTGGCTGATCATGCACTGATCACGTGACTGATCATGCACTGATCACGTGGCTGATCATGCACTGATCACTTGAATGTGCATGCAATAATCAAGTGGATGATAACGCATTGATCACGTGGCTGATCATGCACTAATCACGTGGCAGATCATGCACTGATCACGTGACTTAGCATGCAGTGATTTCGTGTCTGAATTCTGCTGATCATGTGACAAATCAAGTACTGATCACGTGGCTATAATGCACTGATCACGTGGCTGATCATACACTGATCACGAAGCTGATCATACACTGATCACGTGACTGCATGCACTGATCACGTGGCTATCATGCACTGATCACGTGGCTATCATGCACTGATTACGTGACTGCGCATTAACTGAACACATGCCTGATCATGCACTGATTACGTGGCTATCATGCACTGATCACGTGGCTGATCATGCATTGATCACGTGACTGATCATGCACTGATCACGTGGCGTATCATGCACTGATCACATGACGGCGCATGCACTGATCACGTGGCTGATCATGCACTGATCACGTGACTGATCATGCACTGGTCACGTGGCTATCATGCACTGATCACGTGGCTGATCATGCACTGATAATCTGGCTATAATACACTGATCACGTGACTGATCATGCACTGATCATGAGCCTGATCATGCACTGATCACGTGGCTGATCCTGCACTGATCACGTGGCTGATCATGCACTGATCACGTGACTGATCATGCACTGATCACGTGCCTATCATGCACTGATCACGTGGCTGATCATGCACTGCTCACGTGACTGATCATGCACTGATCACGTGACTGATCATGCACTGATCATGTGCCTGATCATGCACTGATCACGTGGCTGATCATGCACTGATCACGTGGCTGATCATGCACTGATCACGTGACTGATCATGCACTGATCATGACCTAATCATGCACTGAGCACGTGGCTGATCATGCACTGATCACGTGACTGATCATGCACTGATCACGTGACTGATCATGCACTGATCATGTGCCTGATCATGCACTGATCACGGGGCTGATCATGCACTGATCACGTGGCTGATCATGCACTGATCACGAGGCTGATCATGCACTGATCACGTGACTGTGCATGCACTGATCACGTGGCTGATCATGCACTGATCACGTGGCTGATCATGCACTGATCACGTGGCTATCATGCACTGATCACGTGACTGATCATGCACTGATCACGTGCATGATCATGCACTGATCACGTGGCTGATCATGCACTGATCACGTTGTGGATCATGCACTGATCACGTGGCTGATCATGCACTGATCACGTGGCTGATCATGCACTGATCACGTGGCTGATCATGCACTGATCACGTTGTGGATCATGCACTGATCACGTGGCGGATCATACACTGATCACGTGACTGATCATGCACTGATCACGTGGCTGATCATGCACTGATCACGTGGCTGATCATACACTGATCACGTGGCTGATCATGCACTGATCACGTGACTGATCATGCACTGATCACGTGGCTGATCATGCACTTATCACGTGTCTGATCATGCACTGATCACGTGACTGTGCATGAACTGATCACGTGCCTGTTCATGCACTGATCACGTGGCTATCATGCACTGATCACGTGGCTGATCATGCACTGATCACGTGACTGATCATGCACTGATCACGTGGCGTATCATGCTCTGATCACGTGGCGGCGCATGCACTGATCACGTGGCTATTATACACTGATCACGTGACAGATCATGCACTGATCACGTGACTGATCATGCACTGATCACGTGGCTATCATGCACTGATCACGTGGCTGATCATGCACTGATCACGTGGCTGATCATGCACTGATCACGTGACTGATCATGCACTGATCACGTGGCTGATCATGCACTGATCACGTGGCTGATCATGCACTGATCACGTGATCATGCACTGATCACGTGACTGATCATGCACTGATCACGTGGCTGATCATGCACTGATCACGTGGCTGATCATGCACTGATCACGTGACTGAGCATGCACTGATCACGTGTCTGAATGGTGCTGATCACGTGGCTGATCATGCACTGATCACGTGGCTCTAATGCACTGATCACGTGGCTGCGCATGCACTGATCACGTGGCTGATCATACACTGATCACGTGACTGATCATGCACTGATCACGTGACTGATCATGCACTGATCACGTGGCTGATCATGCACTGATCACGTGAGTGTGCATGCACTGATCACGTGGCTGATCATGCACTAATCACGTTGTGGATGATGCACTGATCACGTGGCTGATCATGCACTGATTAATCATGTGCTGGTCACGTGGCTATCATGCACTGATCACGTGGCTGATCATGCACTGATCACGTGACTGATCATGCACTGATCACGTGGCTGATCATGCACTGATCACGTGACTGATGCATGCACTGATCACGTGGCTGATCATGCACTGATCACGTGGCTGATCATGCACTAATCACGTGGCTGATCATGCACTGATCACGTGGCTGAGCATGCACTGATCACGTGGCTGAATACGCTGATCACGTGACTGATCATGCACTGATCACGTGGCTATAATGCACTGATAACGTGACTGATCATGCACTGATCACGTGGCTGATCATGCACTGATCACGTGGCTGATCCTGCACTGATCACGTGGCTGATAATGCACTGATCACGTGACTGATCATGCACTGATCACGTGCCTATCATGCACTGATCACGTGGCTGATCATGCACTGCCCACGTGGCTGATCATGCACTGATCACGTGGCTGATCATGCACTGATCACGTGCCTGATCATGCACTGATCACGTGGCTGATCATGCACTGATCACGTGGCTGATCATGCACTGATCACGTGACTGATCATGCACTGATCACGTGGCTATCATGCACTGATCACGTGGCTGATCATGCACTGCTCACGTGACTGGTCATGCACTGATCACGTGGCTGATCATGCACTGATCACGTGCCTGATCATGCACTGATCACGGGGCTGTTCATGCACTGATCACGTGGCTGATCATGCACTGATCACGTGGCTGATCATACACTGATCACGTGACTGTGCATGCAATGATCACGTGGCTGATCATGTACTGATCACGTGGCTGATCATGCACTGATCACGTGGCTATCATGCACTGATCACGTGACTGATCATGCACTCTTCACGTGCATGATCATGCACTGATCACGTGGCTGATCATGCACTGATCACGTGGCTGATCATGCACTGATCACGTGCCTGATCATGCACTGATCACGTGGCTGATCATGCACTGATCACGTGGCTGATCATGCACTAATCACTTTGTGGATCATGCACTGATTACGTGGCGGATCATACACTGATCACGTGACTGATCATGCACTGATCACGTGGCTGATCAGGCACTGATCACGTGGCTGATCATGCACTGATCACGCGGCTGATCATGCACTGATCACGTGACTGCATGCACTGATCACGTGGCTGATCATGCACTGATCACGTGTCTGATCATGCACTGATCACGTGACTGTGCATGAACTGATCACGTACTGTTCATGCACTGTTTACGTGGCTATCATGCACTGATCACGTGGCTGATCATGCACTGGTCACGTGACTGATCATGCACTGATCACGTTGCGTATCATGCACTGATCATGTGACGGCGCATGCACTGATCACGTGGCTGATCATGCACTGATCACGTGACTGATCATGCACTAATCATGTGACTGATCACGTGGCTGATCATGCACTGATCACGTGACTGATCATGCACTGATCACGTGGCTGATCATGCACTGATCACGTGGCTGATCATGCACTGATCACGTGACTTAGCATGCAGTGATCACGTGTCTGAATGGTGCTGATCACGTGACTAATCATGCACTGATCACGTGGCTCTAATGCACTGATCACGTGACTGCGCATGCACTGATCACGTGGCTGTTCATACACTGATCACGTGACTGATCATGCACTGATCACGTGCCTGATCATGCACTGATCACGAAGCTGATCATACTCCAATCACGTGAGTGTGCATGCACTGATCACGTGGCTGATCATGCACTGATCACGTTGTGGATCATGCACTGATCACGTGGCTGATCATGCACTGATTAATCATGTGCTGGTCACGTGGCTATCATGCACTGATCACGTGGCTGATCATACACTGATCACGTGGCTGATCATGCATAGATCACGTGGCTATCATGCACTGATCACGTGACTGTGCATGCACTGATCACGTGGATGATCACGCACTGATCACGTGGCTGATCATGCACTGATCACGTGGCAGATCATGCACTGATCACGTGA